>NC_088228.1:2928916-2959754 GCF_036934945.1 Oncorhynchus masou masou | reverse complement strand
CACATTATATAGACTAGAGACTAGACACACTATAGAGACTAGAGACTAGACACACTATATAGACTAGACACATTGTATAGACTAGAGACTAGACACATTGTATAGACTAGAGACTAGACACACTACAGAGACTAGACACACTACAGAGACTAGACACACTACAGAGACTAGACACATTGTATAGACTAGAGACTAGACACATGATATAGACTAGAGACTAGACACATTATTTAGACTAGACACATTATATAGACTAGAGACTAGACCTCATTATATAGACTAGAGACTAGACACATTATATAGACTAGAGACTAGACACACTATAGAGACTAGAGACTAGACACACTATATAGACTAGACACATTGTATAGACTAGAGACTAGACACACTATATAGACTAGAGACTAGACACATTATATAGACTAGACACATTATATAGACTAGAGACTAGACACACTATATAGACTAGAGACTAGACACACTATAGAGACTAGAGACATTATATAGACTAGCGACTAGACACATTATATAGACTAGAGACACTATAGAGACTAGACACACTACAGAGACTAGACACATTGTATAGACTAGAGACTAGACACATTATATAGACTAGACACATTATATAGACTAGAGATTAGACACATTATATAGACTAGAGAATAGACACATTATATAGACTAGAGACTACACACTATAGAGACTAGAGACTAGACACATTGTATAGACTAGAGACGAGACACACTATAGAGACTAGACACACTATATAGACTAGAGACGAGACACATTATATAGACTAGAGACTAGACACATTGTATAGACTAGAGACGAGACACACTATAGAGACTAGAGACTAGACACACTATATAGACTAGAGACGAGACACATTATATAGACTAAACACATTGTATAGACTAGAGACTAGACACACTATAGAGACTAGAGACTAGACACATTATATAGACTAGAGACTAGACACATTATATCGACTAGAGACACTATAGAGACTAGACACACTACAGAGACAAGACACATTGTATAGACTAGAGACTAGACACATTATATAGACTAGAGACTAGACACATTATATAGACTAGAGACTAGACACATTATTTAGACTAGACACATTATATAGACTAGAGACTAGACACACTATAGAGACTAGAGACTAGACACACTATATAGACTAGAGACTAGACACATTATATAGATTAGACACATTATATAGACTAGAGACTAGACACACTATAGAGACTAGACACATTATATAGACTAGAGACATTATATCGACTAGAGACACTATAGAGACTAGACACACTACAGAGACAAGACACATTGTATAGACTAGAGACTAGACACATTATATAGACTAGAGACTAGATACATTATATAGACTAGAGACTAGACACATTATTTAGACTAGACACATTATATAGACTAGAGACTAGACACATTATATAGACTAGAGACTAGACACACTATATAGACTAGATACTAGACACACTATATAGACTAGAGACTAGACACATTATATAGACTAGACACATTATATAGACTAGAGACTAGACACATTATATAGACTAGAGACTAGACACATTGTATAGACTAGAGACTAGACACACTATATAGACTAGACACATTATATAGACTAGAGACTAGACACACTATAGAGACTAGACACATTATATAGACTAGAGACTAGACACATTATATAGACTAGAGACAAGACACACTATATAGACTAGAGACTAGACACATTATATAGACTAGAGACTAGACACATTATATAGACTAGAGACTAGACACATTATATAGACTAGAGACTAGACACACTATAGAGACTAGACACAATATATAGACTAGAGACTAGACACACTATAGAGACTAGACACATTATATAGACTAGAGACTAGACACACTATAGAGACTAGAGACTAGACACACTATAGAGACTAGAGACTAGACACACTATAGAGACTAGAGACTAGACACACTATATAGCCTAGAGACTAGACACATTATATAGACTAGACACATTATATAGACTAGAGACTAGACACACTTATATTATATAGACTAGAGACAAGACACACTATATAGACTAGAGACTAGACACATTATATAGACTAGAGACTAGACACATTATATAGACTAGAGACATTATATAGACTAGAGACTAGACACACTACAGAGACTAGACAAATTGTATAGACTAGAGACTAGACACATGATATAGACTAGAGACTAGACACATTATTTAGACTAGACACATTATATAGACTAGAGACTAGACCTCATTATATAGACTAGAGACTAGACACATTATATAGACTAGAGACTAGACACACTATAGAGACTAGAGACTAGACACACTATATAGACTAGACACATTGTATAGACTAGAGACTAGACACATTGTATAGACTAGAGACTAGACACACTACAGAGACTAGACACACTACAGAGACTAGACACACTACAGAGACTAGACACATTGTATAGACTAGAGACTAGACACATGATATAGACTAGACACATTATATAGACTAGAGACTAGACCTCATTATATAGACTAGAGACTAGACACATTATATAGACTAGAGACTAGACACACTATAGAGACTAGAGACTAGACACACTATATAGACTAGACACATTGTATAGACTAGAGACTAGACACACTATATAGACTAGAGACTAGACACATTATATAGACTAGACACATTATATAGACTAGAGACTAGACACACTATATAGACTAGAGACTAGACACACTATAGAGACTAGAGACATTATATAGACTAGCGACTAGACACATTATATAACCTAGAGACAAGACACACTATAGAGACTAGACACATTATATAGACTAGAGACTAGACACATTATATAACCTAGAGATAAGACACACTATAGAGACTAGACACATTATATAGACTAGAGACTAGACACATTATATAGACTAGAGACTAGACACATTATATAGACTAGAGACACTATAGAGACTAGACACACTACAGAGACTAGACACATTGTATAGACTAGAGACTAGACACATTATATAGACTAGACACATTATATAGACTAGAGATTAGACACATTATATAGACTAGAGAATAGACACATTATATAGACTAGAGACTACACACTATAGAGACTAGAGACTAGACACATTGTATAGACTAGAGACGAGACACACTATAGAGACTAGACACACTATATAGACTAGAGACGAGACACATTATATAGACTAGAGACTAGACACATTGTATAGACTAGAGACGAGACACACTATAGAGACTAGAGACTAGACACACTATATAGACTAGAGACGAGACACATTATATAGACTAAACACATTGTATAGACTAGAGACTAGACACACTACAGAGACTAGACACACTACAGAGACTAGACACATTGTATAGACTTGAGACAAGACACACTATATAGACTAGAGACGAGAAACATTATATAGACTAGAGACTAGACACATTGTATAGACTAGAGACGAGACACATTATATAGACTAGACACATTATATAGACTAGAGACTAGACACATTAAATAGACTAGAGACTAGACACATTGTATAGACTAGAGACACTATATAGACTAGACACATTATATAGACTAGAGACTAGACACATTATATAGACTAGAGACTAGACACATTATATAGACTAGAGACTAGACACACTATAGAGACTAGAGACTACACACAGTGGTAGGGAGGCGAGCAGGCCAGAGGTGGATGAACGCAGTGACTAGAGACTAGACACACTATAGAGACTAGACACACTATAGAGACTAGAGACTAGACACATTATATAGACTAGAGACACTACAGAGACTAGAGACTACACACATTATATAGACCACCAGAGGTGGATGAACGCAGTGCCTAGAGACTAGAGACTAGACAGACTATAGAGACTAGACACACTATAGAGACTAGACACATTATATAGACTAGAGACTAGACACATTATATAGACTAGAGACTAGACACACTACAGAGACTAGAGACTAGACACATTATATAGACAAGAAACATTATATAGACTAGAGACTAGACACATTGTATAGACTAGAGACTAGACACATTATATAGACTAGAGACTAGACACACTACAGAGACTAGAGACTAGACACATTATATAGACTAGAGACTAGACACATTATATAGACTAGAGACTAGAAACATTATATAGACTAGACACATTATAGAGACTAGAGACTAGACACATTATATAGACTAGAGACTAGAAACATTATATAGACTAGACACATTATATAGACTAGAGACTAGAAACATTATATAGACTAGACACATTATATAGACTAGAGACTAGACACATTATATAGACTAGAGACTAGAAACATTATATAGACTAGACACATTATATAGACTAGAGACTAGACACATTATATAGACTAGAGACGTTATATAGACTAGAGACTAGACACGTTATATAGACTAGACACGTTATATAGACTAGAGACTAGACACATTATATAGACTAGACACATTATATAGACTAGAGACTAGACACATTATATAGACTAGACACACTATATAGACTAGAGACTAGACACATTATATAGACTAGAGACTAGACACATTATATAGACTAGAGACTAGACACATTATATAGACTAGAGACTAGACACATTATATAGACTAGACACATTATATAGACTAGAGACTAGACACATTATATAGACTAGAGACTAGAAACATTATATAGACTAGACACATTATATAGACTAGAGACTAGACACATTATATAGACTAGAGACTAGACACGTTATATAGACTAGAGACTAGACACATTATATAGACTAGAGACTAGACACATTATATAGACTAGAGACTAGACACATTATATAGACTAGACACACTATATAGACTAGAGACTAGACACGTTATATAGACTAGACACATTATATAGACTAGAGACTAGACACATTATATAGACTAGACACATTATATAGACTAGAGACTAGACACATTATATAGACTAGAGACTAGACACATTATATAGACTAGACACATTATATAGACTAGAGACTAGACACATTATATAGACTAGAGACTAGACACGTTATATAGACTAGAGACTAGACACATTATATAGACTAGAGACTAGACACATTATATAGACTAGACACACTATATAGACTAGAGACTAGACACATTATATAGACTAGAGACTAGACACATTATATAGACTAGAGACTAGACACGTTATATAGACTAGAGACTAGACACATTATATAGACTAGAGACTAGACACATTATATAGACTAGACACACTATATAAACTAGAGACTAGACACATTATATAGACTAGAGACTAGACACATTATATAGACTAGACACACTATATAGACTAGAGACTAGACACATTATATAGACTAGAGACTAGAAACATTATATAGACTAGACACACTATATAGACTAGAGACTAGACACATTATATAGACTAGAGACTAGAAACATTATATAGACTAGACACATTATATAGACTAGAGACTAGACACATTATATAGACTAGAGACTAGACACGTTATATAGACTAGAGACTAGACACATTATATAGACTAGAGACTAGACACATTATATAGACTAGACACACTATATAGACTAGAGACTAGACACGTTATATAGACTAGACACATTATATAGACTAGAGACTAGACACATTATATAGACTAGACACATTATATAGACTAGAGACTAGACACATTATATAGACTAGAGACTAGAAACATTATATAGACTAGACACATTATATAGACTAGAGACTAGACACATTATATAGACTAGAGACTAGACACGTTATATAGACTAGAGACTAGACACATTATATAGACTAGAGACTAGACACATTATATAGACTAGACACACTATATAGACTAGAGACTAGACACATTATATAGACTAGAGACTAGACACATTATATAGACTAGAGACTAGACACACTATAGAGACTAGACACACTATAGAGACTAGACACACTATAGAGACTAGACACACTATATAGACTAGAGACTAGACACATTATATAGACTAGAGACTAGACACACTATAGAGACTAGACACACTATAGAGACTAGACACACTATAGAGACTAGACACACTATATAGACTAGAGACTAGACACATTATATAGACTAGAGACTAGACACACTATAGAGACTAGACACACTATAGAGACTAGACACACTATATAGACTAGAGACTAGACACACTATATAGACTAGAGACTAGACACATTATATAGACTAGAGACATTATATAGACTAGAGACTAGACACATTATATAGACTAGAGACTAGACACACTATAGAGACTAGAGACTAGACACACTATAGAGACTAGAGACTAGACACATTATATAGACTAGAGACATTATATAGACTAGACACACTATAGAGACTAGAGACTAGACACATTATATAGACTAGAGACATTATATAGACTAGAGACTAGACACACTATATAGACTAGAGACTAGACACATTATATAGACTAGAGACTAGACACACTATAGAGACTAGACACACTATAGAGACTAGACACACTATAGAGACTAGACACACTATAGAGACTAGAGACTAGACACATTATATAGACTAGAGACTAGACACACTATAGAGACTAGACACACTATATAGACTAGAGACTAGACACACTATATAGACTAGAGACTAGACACATTATATAGACTAGAGACATTATATAGACTAGAGACTAGACACATTATATAGACTAGAGACTAGACACACTATAGAGACTAGAGACTAGACACACTATAGAGACTAGAGACTAGACACATTATATAGACTAGAGACATTATATAGACTAGAGACTAGACACACTATAGAGACTAGAGACTAGACACATTATATAGACTAGAGACTAGACACATTATATAGACTAGAGACTAGACACACTATAGAGACTAGAGACTAGACACACTATAGAGACTAGACACATTATATAGACTAGAGACATTATATAGACTAGAGACTAGACACACTATAGAGACTAGACACATTATATAGACTAGAGACATTATATAGACTAGAGACTAGACACACTATATAGACTAGAGACTAGACACATTATATAGACTAGACACATTATATAGACTAGAGACTAGAGACATTATATAGACTAGAGACTAGACACACTACACATTTTTTTCTGTCCCCAGCAACAAGTCCACTGGGTCAGAGAATGGGTGGTTACCATGCCAACAGCTCCAGCCAGTCCCCACTTAGCACAGCTGTCAGTTCAACGTGTAGTTTTGATTTACATGTTGTCGAGTTGTCATCGTTGTTGCATCCTCATCATCTCATGGATATTTAGGTGGGTTGAAATGATGTGGAAACCGCGTTGATTCAACCAGCTCTTGCTTTAACAGCCATTTCCTAGTAACTCATGTTCCTCTTGGTGCATCGGGAGGCATAACACTGACTCTCTCTCCTCTCACACACTGATTCTCTCTCCTCTCACACACCGACTCTCTCTCCTCTCACACACAGATTCTCTCTCCTCTCACACACCGACTCTCTCTCCTCTCACAAACTGACTCTCTCTCTTCTCACTCACTGACTCTCTCTCCTCTCTGTCTTACACTCTCACACTATCTCTCTCTGACTCGCACTCTCACACACTATCTCTCTCTGACTCGCACTCTCACACACTCTCTCTCTGACTCGCACTCTCACACACTCTCTCTCTGACTTGCACTCTCTCTGACTCGCACTCTCACACACTCCCTCTCTCTGACTCGCACTCTCACACACCGACTCGCACACACTCTCTGACTCGCACACTCTCTCACGGACTCTCTCTCTCACACGGACTCTCTCTCTCACACACACACACACACACACACTGACACACATCATTAAACATGTATACTTTGTACATATATATTTATATAGACCTATAAATTTACATGTACATACATTTATAAAAGGTAACAACTTAGGTACATACACTCGCTCTCTTCCGTCATCATCATCACACACAATGTGACTCACTCTCTCTCCTCTCATACACTCGCTCTCTTCCTTCATCATCATCATCATCATCACACACAATGTGACTCTGTGAGTCTATCTTCCTTATAGGCACACGCTCACAGACATCATACATGTACAAATTCTCAGACATACTTCATCGTATTGAAAAAGAGTTGGTTCCTATTCAAACAACAACAACACCAGGTTGCAATGTTGGACACTTTCAATGAATCTCCAATGTTTTTTTTTTTTTTTTTTTTTTACTCTCTTTAAAGCTGTGAAATTAAAACATTTATAAAAGGAGAAAAACTGTGTGTGTGTGTGTGTGGGTGGGGGGGGGGCATGGTTTGAGTCCCATATGGCAGCCTACTTCCCATACAGGGCACTAATTTAGAGTCCTATGGGTCCTGGTCTATAGTAGTGCACTATATAGGGAATAGGCTGTGATCTGTGACGCGGCCATTCGCTGCAACATCTCATCTTCCTTAGCGCAGGTCAGTGGTTCGTTTGCATAATGTATACAGGTTTTAGGAATTGTATCCCTCTTGTTTAGTTTTGTTTTCACTAAACAACATTTCCTTCTATTCTTTTTTTTATTTATAAAGCAGAAACCCTGTAAAGAGAGAAAGCGTAGTCTCTAAAACACCGCAGAGAGTCGGTCACTGCTGCATGTGTTGTTGTTAGAGAGGGTTGTTGACATCAAGCTGTACAACGCAGGTCAAGGGGTCAAAAAACATACTTAATTCCCAGCACAATGTACAGGTACAGCCATAATCAAGGCACAAAAATCTACAAGTAGATTTGTTTTTCTTTCAATAAAGTAGTTGTACAAAATACTATGACATTTTACAGTCTGTACAGGATAAATCAAGAAGCCTTGTTCAGTTCAGTACAAGTATTTTAAGAAAAAAAACAATAATGACTACATGTTCTCTCTTGCCCCTCTGCCCTCTGTCAAAGAAGAAGTGCCCCCCCTCTCCTCTATCATAGATGTGCCCCCCCTCCTCTGTCATAGATGTGTCTCCCCTCCTCTGTCATAGATGTGTCTCCCCTCCTCTGACATAGATGTGTCACCCCCTCCTCTGACATAGATGTGCCCCCCCTCCTCTGTCATAGATGTGTCCCCCCTCCTCTGTCATAGATGTGCCCCCCTCCTCTGTCATAGATGCCCCCATCCTCTGTCATAGATGTGTGTCCCCCTCCTCTGTCATAGATGTGTGTCCCCCTCCTCTGTCATAGATGTGTCCCCCCTCCTCTATCATAGATGTGCCCCCTCCCTCTGTCATACATGTTCACCCCCTCTATCATGCATGTGTGTCCCCCTCCACTCTCATACATGTTTCCCCCCCTCCTCCATCATACATGTGTCCCCCCTCCTCCATCATACATGTGTCCCCCCCTCCTCTATCATAGATGTGTCCCCCCTCCTCTATCATAGATGTGCCCCCCCTCCTCTGTCATAGATGTGTCCCCCCCTCCTCTGTCATAGATGTGCCCCCCCTCCTCTGTCATAGATGCCCCCCATCCTCTGTCATAGATGTGTGTCCCCCTCCTCTGTCATAGATGTGTCCCCCTCCTCTGTCATAGATGTGTCCCCCCTCCTCTATCATAGATGTGCCCCCTCCCTCTGTCATACATGTTCCCCCCTCTATCATGCATGTGTGTCCCCCTCCACTCTCATACATGTTCCCCCCCCCCCCTCCATCATACATGTGTCCCCCCCTCCTCCATCATAGATGTGTCCCCCCTCCTCTATCATAGATGTGCCCCCCCTCCTCTATCATAGATGTGTCCCCCCTCCTCTGTCATAGATGTGTGTCCCCCTCCTCTATCATACATGTGTCCCCCCTTCCTCTGTCAAAGATGACCCTCCGTCATAGATGTCCCCCCATCTGTTATAGATGTCCCCCCTAAATATATTGTATACAGTTGAAGTCGGAAGTTTACATACACTTAGGTCGGAGTCATTAAAACCCGTTTTTCAACCACTCCACAAATTTCTTGTTTACAAACTATAGTTTTGTCAAGTCAGTTAGGACATCTACTTTGTGCAAGACACAAGTCATTTTTCCAACAATTGTTTACAGACAGATTATTTCACTTATAATTCATTGTGTCACAATTCCAGTGGGTCAGAAGTTTACATACACTAAGTTGACTTTGCCTTTAATCAGCTTGGAAAATTCCAGACAATGATGTAATGGCTTTAGAAGCTTCTGATAGGCTAATTGACATTATTTGTGTCAATTGGAGGTGTACCTGTGGATGTATTTCAAGTCCAACCTTCAAACTCAGTGCCTCTTTGCTTGACATCATGGGAAAATCTAAAGAAATCAGCCAAGACCTCAGAATTGTTTTTGTAAACCTCCACAAGTCTGGGTCATCCTTGGGAGCAATTTCCAAACGCCTGAAGGTACAACATTCATCTGTACAAACAATATTACAATTATTATAAACACCGTGGGACCACGCAGCCGTCATACGGCTCAGGAAGGAGACGCGAAACCTCTGGTCTGATGAAACAAAAATAGAACTGTTTGGTCATAATGACCATCTTTATGTTAGGAGGAAAAAGGGGGAGGCTTGCAAGCCGAAGAACACCACCCCAACAGTGAAGCACGGGGGTGGCAGCATCATGTTGTGGGGGTGCTTTGCTGGTGGAGGGACTGGTGCACTTCACAAAATAGATGGCATCATGAGGCAGGAAAATTATGTGGATATATTGAAGCAACATCTCAAGATATCAATCAGGAAGTCAAAGCTTGGTCGCAAATGGGTCTTCCAAATGAACAATGGCCACAAACATACTTCCAAAGTTAGGTATTGGAGTGGCCATCACAAAGCCCTGACCTCAGCCTACAGAACAATTGTGGGCAGAACTGAACAAGTGAGTGCAAGCAAGGAGACCTACAAACCTGACTCAGTTACACCAGCTCTGTCAGGAGGAATGGGACAGAATTCTCCCAACTTATTGTGGGAAGCTACCCGAAACGTTTGACCAAAGTTACACAATTTAAAGGCAATGCTACAAAATACTAATTGAGTGTATGTTTAACTTCTGACCCACTGGGAATGTGATGAAAGAAATAAAAGCTGAAATAAATCATTCTGACATTTCACATTCTTAAAATAAAGTGGTGATCCTAGCTGACCTAAGACAGGGGAATTTTGGGATTAAATGTCAGGAATTGTGAAAAACTGAGTTTAAATGTGTTTGGCTAAGGTGTATGTAAACTTCCGACTTCAACTCTAGAAAGGATGGTTGTTGTTGACAGATTAGTCAGTGTGTTAGTTGTTGTTCCTTTGAGGGCGAGGTCATCGCGAGGCAGAAAGCAGTGACAGAGGTGAAGGTGCAGAGTTCAGTCCCCTTTCCATTCTTCATTAAGTCGTTCATTCCTTTCCGTTCTGGCTCGCACTTGTCCCCCCCTCCTTTCTCTCTACCACCATTCTGTATCAGTCCTTCAAGACCTCACACACCAGGAGGCCACTTGTCCCCCCCCCACCCCCCCAGTCCAGAGGACGGAGTGCACCCCACACACCAGGAGGCCACTTGACCCCCCCCCCCCAGTCCAGAGGAGGGAGTGCACCCCACACACCAGGAGGCCACCTGTCCCCCCCCCCCCGTCCAGAGGAGGGGGTGCACCCCACACACCAGGAGGCCACCTGTCCCCCCCCCCCAGCCCAGAGGAGGGGGTGCACCCCACACACCAGGAGGCCACCTGTCCCCCCCCCCCCCCCCCCCAGTCCAGAGGAGGGAGTGCACCCCACACACCAGGAGGCCAAAGTCTCTCCATCCTTTAGTCCACCTGCAACACTAGACAGTGTAAAACAGAGTTATAAATATTGTGATGCTACATTGTGTTTATATTTCCTCAAAAAACAAGGTATTAAGCAACCGGATACAAAAGTGCATTCTCTCTTTGTCTTCGTCTTGTCTCGTCCTCCTCCCTCTCTCCATCATCACGTTGTCTGTCAGAGAGGAGAAGTAGAAGGATCGCTCTGATGGGGGGCGGGGGGGGGTCAGGGGGTGATGCCAGCTCCAACTTGCAGGTGACTGCTTCTACGCTGAGGTCTTGTAGGGGAGGGGGGTCTCTTCTCAAACGGACACACCGACACTGCCTCTAAACTGAGGTCTTGCTGGGGAGAGGGGGGAGGGGTCTCTTCTCACATCCAAACATCACCACCTGCCCAGCTACCCAGTCCAGCCCAGTTCAGTCCAGTCCAATGACAGAACAGAATGTGAGAAGGAGGAGGAGTCAGCCTCAGGCTTAGTGGAATGTTACAAATCCAATCAAGGCCTTCAAGAGAGAAAAAGAGAAACGCCCAGAACGTATTGTTTTCCTTCCTTCCCATCAGTGAAAAGGATGAGACCGTCTCCAACAAAAGGTTTTTCAAAAAGAGGGAAAATAGGATGACAGACTTCAGTAGTAATTCATAGAGGGTCGGGGGACAGGGGCGGGGGACAGGGGCGGGGGACAGGGTCGGGGGACAGGGTCGGGGGACAGGGTCGGGGGACAGGGTCGGGGGACAGGGTCGGGGGACAGGGTCGGGGGATAGGGGCGGGGGACAGGGGCGGGGGACAGGGGCGGGGGACAGGGGCGGGGCGTTTTTTTGGGTTGAGGATGCAGAATGGTTGAATAAAATCCCAGAAGGCTTGATGGAGCTGTGTGTGTATGTGTGTGTGTGTGTGTGTGTGTTTGCGTCTGTACTGTGTGTGTCTGTCCATCCCATCACAAGAGTTCGTACTGCCTCAGATGCATCCTCTGGATGATATCTCGACAGTCGTTGAAGACTCTCCTGATGTTCTCCGTGTCCACAGCGCAGGTGAAGTGGGGGTAGCAGTAGTGTCTGCCATCTCCACTGGCTGTGCTGATCCTCTGGGGACGGGAGGAAGAGCAGGTTAGATTAGTGTAGGGTTATCCACAAGAGTCAAGCATTAAAAAAAAAAAACTATTAAAAGTGGATTTTAAAGCTACAGTCTGTGTATTGTTACATCAATGTTAGGACAGTTTGAACAAAACTGGTAGCCATTTTGTGGTTATTCAAATCCCAGACTGTAGCTTTAAACAGACATTTCAATAGTAATATTGAATAGTTACCAGGAACTCGTCTCGGATGAAGAACTTAGCTCTTGTTACTTTTGGGTCTTCACCAGGTTCAGGAGTCGCTGTAGAACAGAGACAGAAACTGTTATTGTAAAACAGAGACAGAGTAGCTGTAAAACAGAGACAGACAGAAACTGTTATTGTAAAACAGAGACAGAGTTGCTGTAAAACAGAGACAGACAGAAACTGTTATTGTAAAACAGAGACAGAGTTGCTGTAAAACAGAGACAGACAGAAACTGTTATTGTAAAACAGAGACAGAGTTGCTGTAAAACAGAGACAGACAGAAACTGTTATTGTAAAACAGAGACAGAGTTGCTGTAAAACAGAGACAGAGTGGTGTAGGATGGTGGGTTTAACGTGATGTGGTGGAGCTACCTACCTTCGTTGGGGATGGTGTGGGTTAACGTGATGTGGTGGAGCTACCTACCTTCGTTGGGGATGGTGTGGGTTAACGTGATGTGGTGGAGCTACCTACCTTTGTTAGGGATGGTGTGGGTTAACGTGATGTGGTGGAGCTATCTACCTTCGTTGGGGATGGTGTGGGTTAACGTGATGTGGTGGAGCTACCTACCTTCGTTGGGGATGGTGTGGGTTAACGTGATGTGGTGGAGCTACCTACCTTCGTTGGGGATGGTGTGGGTTAACGTGATGTGGTGGAGCTACCTACCTTCGTTGGGGATGGTGTAGCGAGAATATTCCGGAAAGTAGTCTTCGATTTTGGATTTCCCAGCTAATACTTTCTCGGCCAACATGTCCTGCTTGTTCAGAAACAATATGACCGATATGGTGCGTAACCACCTGGAAATAAATACACAGATCAGCATTAGAATGGTACAGTATGGTTGAGCCCATACAATTTTTATTTTTTATTTTACCTTTATTTAACCAGGCAAGTCAGTTAAGAACAAATTCTTATTTTCAATGACGGCCGAGGAACAGTGGTTTAACTGGTCTAGGAACAGTGGGTTAACTGGCCTAGGAACAGTGGGTTAACTGGCCTAGGAACAGTGGGTTAACTGGTCTAGGAACAGTGGGTTAACTGGTCTAGGAACAGTGGGGTTAACTGGTCTAGGAACAGTGGGTTAACTGGCCTAGGAACAGTGGGTTAACTGGCCTAGGAACAGTGGGTTAACTGGCCTAGGAACAGTGGGTTAACTGGTCTAGAAACAGTGGGTTAACTGGCCTAGGAACAGTGGGTTAACTGGCCTAGGATCAGTGGGTTAACTGGCCTAGGAACAGTGGGTTAACTGGCCTAGGAACAGTGGGTTAACTGGCCTAGGAACAGTGGGTTAACTGGTCTAGGAACAGTGGGTTAACTGGTCTAGTGGGTTAACTGGTCTAGGAACAGTGGGTTAACTGGTCTAGGAACAGTGGGGTTAACTGGTCTAGGAACAGTGGGTTAACTGGCCTAGGAACAGTGGGTTAACTGGCCTAGGAACAGTGGGTTAGCTGGTCTAGTGGGTTAACTGGTCTAGGAACAGTGGGTTAACTGGCCTAGGAACAGTGGGTTAACTGGCCTAGGAACAGTGGGTTAACTGGCCTAGGAACAGTGGGTTAACTGGTCTAGGAACAGTGGGTTAACTGGCCTAGGAACAGTGGGTTAACTGGTTTAGGAACAGTGGGTTAACTGACCTAGGAACAGTGGGTTAACTGGCCTAGGAACAGTGGGTTAACTGGCCTAGGAACAGTGGGTTAACTGGCCTAGGAACAGTGGGTTAACTGGCCTAGGAACAGTGGGTTAACTGGTCTAGGAACAGTGGGTTAACTGGTCTAGAAACAGTGGGTTAGCTGCCTGTTCAGGGGCAGAACGACAGATCTGTACCTTGTCAGCTGGGGGATTTGAACTTGCAACCTTCCAGTTACTAGTCCAACAATACCAGGAGAGTGGGTTCAATTCCCCGGAACCATCCAAACGTGACTAAACACATGTATGACTAAGTGTCTGACATACGGTATGTTTTATTTCTAATAAAGTGTTAAAAGTGTCCACACCCCCCTTGGCGGTTGATTCTGTTGCATTACAACCTGTCATTTACATTTATAGGGATTTCATGTAATGGACACAAAGATAGTTCAAATTGGTGAAGTGAAATGTAAAAAAAAAAAAAAAAAATGAAAAGAAATAAACGGAGAAGTGGTGTGTGTGTGTTCTCCCCCTTTGCTATGAAGTGGTGTGTGTGTGTTCTCCCCCTTTGCTATGAAGTGGTGTGTGTGTGTTCTCCCCCTTTGCTATGAAGTGGTGTGTGTGTTCTCCCCCTTTGCTATGAAGTGGCGTGTGTGTGTTCTCCCCTTTGCTATGAAGTGGCGTGTGTGTTAACCCCTTTGCTATGAAGTGGTGTGTGTGTGTTCTCTGGTTTGCTATGAAGTGGTGTGTGTGTGTGTTCTCCCCTTTGCTATGAAGTGGTGTGTGTGTGTTCTCCCCTTTGCTATGAAGTGGTGTGTGTGTGTTCTCCCCCTTTGCTATGAAGTGGTGTGTGTGTGTTCTCCCCCTTTGCTATGAAGTGGTGTGTGTGTGTTCTCCCCTTTGCTATGAAGTGGTGCGTGTGTGTTCTCCCCTTTGCTATGAAGTGGTGTGTGTGTTCTCCCCTTTGCTATGAAGTGGTGTGTGTGTGTTTTCCCCCTTTGCTATGAAGTGGTGTGTAACTGTGTTCTCCCCTTTGCTATGAAGTGGTGTGTGTGTTCTAGTCCCCTTTGCTATGAAGTGGTGTGTGTGTTCTCCCCTTTGCTATGAAGTGGTGTGTGTGTTCTCCCCTTTGCTATGAAGTGGTGTGTGTGTGTTCTCCCCTTTGCTATGAAGTGGTGTGTGTGTGTGTTCTCCCCCTTCGCTATGGAGTGGTGTGTGTGTGTTCTCCCCCTTCGCTATGACGTGGTGTGTGTGTGTTCTCCCCCTTCGCTATGACGTGGTGTGTGTGTGTTCTCCCCTTTGCTATGAAGTGGTGTGTGTGTGTTCTCCCCTTTGCTATGAAGTGGTGTGTGTGTTCTCCCCTTTGCTATGAAGTGGTGTGTGTGTGTTCTCCCCCTTTGCTATGAAGTGGTGTGTTTTCTCCCCTTTGCTATGAAGTGGTGTGTGTGTGTGTTCTCCCCCCTATGAAGTGGTGCGTGTGTGTTCTCCCCTTGCTATGAAGTGGTGTGTGTGTTACTCCCCTTTGCTATGAAGTGGTGTGTGTGTGTTCTCCCCTTTGCTATGAAGTGGTGCGTGTGTGTTCTCCCCTTTGCTATGAAGTGGTGTGTGTGTTCTCCCCTTTGCTATGAAGTGGTGTGTGTGTGTTCTCCCCCTTTGCTATGAAGTGGTGTGTGTGTGTTCTCCCCCTTTGCTATGAAGTGGTGTGTGTGTTCTCCCCTTTGCTATGAAGTGGTGTGTGTGTGTTCTCCCCCTTTGCTATGAAGTGGTGTGTGTGTTCTCCCCTTTGCTATGAAGTGGTGTGTGTGTGTGTTCTCCCCCTTTGCTATGAAGTGGTGTGTGTGTGTTCTCCCCCTTTGCTATGAAGTGGTGTGTGTGTGTTCTCCCCCTTCGCTATGAAGTGGTGTGTGTGTGTTCTCCCCCTTTGCTATGAAGTGGTGTGTGTGTGTTCTCCCCCTTTGCTATGAAGTGGTGTGTGTGTGTTCTCCCCCTTTGCTATGAAGAGGTGTGTGCGTGTTCTCCCCCTTTGCTATGAAGTGGTGTGTGTGTGTTCTCCCCCTTTGCTATGAAGTGGTGTGTGTGTGTGTTCTCCCCCTTCGCTATGAAGTGGTGTGTGTGTGTTCTCCCCTTTGCTATGAAGTGGTGTGTGTGTGTTCTCCCCTTCGCTATGAAGCCTCTAAATAAGATCTGGTGCAAACAATTACCTTCAGAAGACACGTCATTAATTAAATAAAGTCCAACTGTGTGCCATCTAAGTGTCACATGATCTGTCACATGCTCTCAGTATATATACACCTGTTCTGAAAGGCCCCAGAGTCTGCAACACAACTAAGCAAGGGGCACCATGAAGACCAAGGAGCTCTCCAAACAGGTCCGGGGACAAAGTTGTGGAGATCTGGCTGTGTCGGGTGGAGATTATAACAGAACATGGCCAAGATGTTCAAATGTTCATAAATGACCAGCATGGTCGAATAATAATAATCACAGTGGTTGTCGAGGGTGCAGCAAGTCAGCACGTCAGGAGTAAATGTCAGTTGGCTTTTCATAGCCGAGCATTCAGAGTATCTCTACCGCTCCTGCTGTCTCTAGAGTTGAAAACAGCAGGTCTGGGACAGGTAGCAGGTCTGGGACAGGTAGCACGTCTGGGACAGGTAGCACGTCTGGGACAGGTAGCACGTCTGGGACAGGTAGCACGTCTGGGACAGGTAGCACGTCTGGGACAGGTAGCACGTCTGGGACAGGTAGCACGTCTGGGACAGGTAGCACGTCTGGGACAGGTAGCACGTCTGGGACAGGTAGCACGTCCGGTGAACAGGTCAGGGTTCCATAGCCGCAGGCAGAACAGTTGAAACTGGTTCTAGTAACTTTCCGTTATTCTCTGGATTCTAAATGATTCTGCATGGTTGAAGTTTTGGTCTGTTAAATCAGAAAGGGGGAAATCTCATATTCCATAACGTGTCCAGAACTTCCTGCTTCTACACTTCATTTGCCTGCGGGTCCGAATCCACCCCATCACAGACAGGGAATGTTTCGCTCTAGTGATTGTTGTTCTACGACATATAACACACCTGTTATTCCAGATACTGCGGAAGAGATCCAGGGCTTCCCGAAGCCTGTTGGTGTTGTTGTCCTCTCGTATGACCATGTTGTAGCTGCTGCTGGCAACCACAAAGATGATAGCAGTCACATCTAGACAGAGGACGAGAGGAGAACGTTTAGATGATAGCAGTCACGTCTAGACAGAGGACGAGAGGAGGAGAAGGTTTAGAAGACAGCAGTCACGTCTAGACAGAGGACGAGAGGAGGAGAAGGTTTAGAAGACAGCAGTCACATCTAGACAGAGGACGAGAGGAGAGGAGGAGAAGGTTTAGAAGACAGCAGTCACGTCTAGACAGAGGACGAGAGGAGAGGAGGAGAAGGTTTAGAAGATAGCAGTCACGTCTAGACAGAGGACGAGAGGAGAGGAGGAGAAGGTTTAGAAGACAGCAGTCACGTCTAGACAGAGGACGAGAGGAGAGGAGGAGAAGGTTTAGAAGATAGCAGTCACGTCTAGATAGAGGACAAGAGGAGAGGAGGAGAAGGTTTAGAAGATAGCAGTCACGTCTAGACAGAGGACAAGAGGAGAGGAGGAGAACGTTTAGAAGATAGCAGTCACGTCTAGACAGAGGACGAGAGGAGAGGAGGAGAACGTTTAGAAGATAGCAGTCACATCTAGACAGAGGACGAGAGGAGAACGTTTAGATGATAGCAGTCACGTCTAGACAGAGGACGAGAGGAGGAGAAGGTTTAGAAGACAGCAGTCACATCTAGACAGAGGACGAGAGGAGAGGAGGAGAACGTTTAGAAGATAGCAGTCACGTCTAGACAAGAGGACGAGAGGAGAGGAAGAGAAGGTTTAGAAGACAGCAGTCACGTCTAGACAGAGGACGAGAGGAGAGGAGGAGAAGGTTTAGAAGATAGCAGTCACGTCTAGACAGAGGACAAGAGGAGGAGAAGGTTTAGAAGATAGCAGTCACGTCTAGACAGAGGACGAGAGGAGAGGAGGAGAACGTTTAGAAGATAGCAGTCACGTCTAGACAGAGGACGAGAGGAGAGGAGGAGAACGTTTAGAAGATAGCAGTCACATCTAGACAGAGGACGAGAGGAGGAGAACGTTTAGATGATAGCAGTCACGTCTAGACAGAGGACAAGAGGAGAGGAGGAGAAGGTTTAGAAGATAGCAGTCACATCTAGACAGAAGACGAGAGGAGGAGAACGTTTAGATGATAGCAGTCACATCTAGACAGAGGACGAGAGGAGAGGAGGAGAACGTTTAGAAGATAGCAGTCACGTCTAGACAGAGAACAAGAGGAGAGGAGGAGAAGGTTTAGAAGATAGCAGTCACATCTAGACAGAGGAGGAGAGGAGAGGAGGAGAACGTTTAGAAGATAGCAGTCACATCTAGACAGAGGACGAGAGGAGGAGAACGTTTAGAAGATAGCAGTCACATCTAGACAGAGGACGAGAGGAGGAGAACGTTTAGATGATAGCAGTCACATCTAGACAGAGGACGAGAGGAGAGGAGGAGAACGTTTAGAAGATAGCAGTCACATCTAGACAGAGGACGAGAGGAGAGGAGGAGAACGTTTAGAGGATAGCAGTCACATCTAGACAGAGGACGAGAGGAGAGGAGGAGAACGTTTAGAAGATAACAGTCACATCTAGACAGACGACGAGAGGAGGAGAAGGTTTAGAAGATAACAGTCACATCTAGACAGAGGACGAGAGGAGGAGAACGTTTAGAAGATAGCAGTCACATCTAGACAGAGGACGAGAGGAGAGGAGGAGAACGTTTAGATGATAGCAGTCACATCTAGACAGAGGACGAGAGGAGGAGAAGGTTTAGATGATAGCAGTCACTTCTAGACAGAGGAGGAGAGGAGAGGAGGAGAAGGTTTAGATGATAGCAGTCACATCTAGACAGAGGACGAGAGGAGGAGAAGGTTTAGATGATAGCAGTCACATCTAGACAGACGACGAGAGGAGGAGAACGTTTAGATGATAGCAGTCACATCTAGACAGAGGACGAGAGGAGGAGAAGGTTTAGATGATAGCAGTCACATCTAGACAGAGGACGAGAGGAGGAGAACATTTAGAAGTTAACAGTCACATCTAGACAGACGACGAGAGGAGGAGAACGTTTAGATGATAGCAGTCACATCTAGACAGAGGACGAGAGGAGAGGAGGAGAACGTTTAGATGATAGCAGTCACATCTAGACAGAGGACGAGAGGAGGAGAAGGTTTAGATGATAGCAGTCACATCTAGACAGAGGACGAGAGGAGGAGAACGTTTAGAAGATAGCAGTCACATCTAGACAGAGGACGAGAGGAGAGGAGGAGAACGTTTAGATGATAGCAGTCACATCTAGACAGAGGACGAGAGGAGGAGAAGGTTTAGAAGATAGCAGTCACATCTAGACAGAGGAGGAGGAGAACGTTTAGAAGATAGCAGTCACATCTAGACAGAGGACGAGAGGAGAGGAGGAGAAGGTTTAGATGATAGCAGTCACATCTAGACAGAGGATGAGGAGGAGAAGGTTTAGAAGATAGCAGTCACATCTAGACAGAGGATGAGGAGGAGAAGGTTTAGAAGATAGCAGTCACATCTAGACAGAGGAGGAGAGGAGAACGTTTAGAAGATAGCAGTCACATCTAGACAGAGGACGAGAGGAGAGGAGGAGAACGTTTAGATGATAGCAGTCACATCTAGACAGAGGACAAGAGGAGAGGAGGAGAACGTTTAGATGATAGCAGTCACATCTAGACAGAGGAAGAGAGGAGGAGAAGGTTTAGAAGATAGCAGTCACATCTAGACAGAGGAGGAGAGGAGAGGAGGAGAACGTTTAGAAGATAGCAGTCACATCTAGACAGAGGACGAGAGGAGGAGAAGGTTTAGAAGATAGCAGTCACATCTAGACAGACGACGAGAGGAGGAGAACGTTTAGATGATAGCAGTCACATCTAGACAGAGGACGAGAGGAGGAGGAGAACGTTTAGAAGATAGCAGTCACATCTAGACAGAGGACGAGAGGAGAGGAGGAGAAGGTTTAGATGATAGCAGTCACATCTAGACAGAGGAGGAGAGGAGAGGAGGAGAACGTTTAGAAGATAGCAGTCACATCTAGACAGAGGACGAGAGGAGGAGAAGGTTTAGAAGATAGCAGTCACATCTAGACAGAGGAGGAGAGGAGAACGTTTAGAAGATAGAGTCACATCTAGACAGAGGAGAGGAGGAGAACGTTTAGATGATAGCAGTCACATCTAGACAGAGGACGAGAGGAGAGAGGAGAACGTTTAGAAGATAGCAGTCACATCTAGACAGAGGACGAGAGGAGAGGAGGAGAACGTTTAGATGATAGCAGTCACATCTAGACAGAGGACGAGACGAGAGGAGGAGAACGTTTAGATGATAGCAGTCACATCTAGACAGAGGACGAGAGGAGGAGAAGGTTTAGATGATAGCAGTCACATCTAGACAGAGGACGAGAGGAGAGGAGGAGAAGGTTTAGATGATAGCAGTCACTTCTAGACAGAGGACGAGAGGAGAGGAGGAGAACATTTAGATGATAGCAGTAACATCTAGACAGACGGCGAGAGGAGGAGAACGTTTAGATGATAGCAGTCACATCTAGACAGAGGACGAGAGGAGGAGAACGTTTAGAAGATAGCAGTCACATCTAGACAGAGGACAAGAGGAGAGGAGGAGAACGTTTAGAAGATAGCAGTCACATCTAGACAGAGGACGAGAGGAGAGGAGGAGAACGTTTAGATGATAGCAGTCACATCTAGACAGAGGACGAGAGGAGAGGAGGAGAACGTTTAGATGATAGCAGTCACATCTAGACAGAGGACGAGAGGAGAGGAGGAGAACGTTTAGATGATAGCAGTCACATCTAGACAGAGGACGAGAGGAGGAGAACGTTTAGAAGATAGCAGTCACATCTAGACAGAGGACGAGAGGAGAGGAGGAGAACGTTTAGAAGATAGCAGTCACATCTAGACAGAGGAGGAGAGGAGAGGAGGAGAACGTTTAGAAGATAGCAGTCACATCTAGACAGAGGACGAGAGGAGGAGAAGGTTTAGAAGATAGCAGTCACATCTAGACAGACGACGAGAGGAGGAGAACGTTTAGATGATAGCAGTCACATCTAGACAGAGGACGAGAGGAGGAGAACGTTTAGAAGATAGCAGTCACATCTAGACAGAGGACAAGAGGAGAGGAGGAGAAGGTTTAGATGATAGCAGTCACATCTAGACAGAGGACGAGAGGAGGAGAAGGTTTAGATGATAGCAGTCACATCTAGACAGACGACGAGAGGAGGAGAACGTTTAGATGATAGCAGTCACATCTAGACAGAGGACGAGAGGAGGAGAAGGTTTAGATGATAGCAGTCACATCTAGACAGAGGACGAGAGGAGGAGAACATTTAGAAGATAACAGTCACATCTAGACAGACGACGAGAGGAGGAGAACGTTTAGATGATAGCAGTCACATCTAGACAGAGGACGAGAGGAGAGGAGGAGAACGTTTAGATGATAGCAGTCACATCTAGACAGAGGACGAGAGGAGGAGAAGGTTTAGATGATAGCAGTCACATCTAGACAGAGGACGAGAGGAGGAGAACGTTTAGAAGATAGCAGTCACATCTAGACAGAGGACGAGAGGAGAGGAGGAGAACGTTTAGATGATAGCAGTCACATCTAGACAGAGGACGAGAGGAGGAGAAGGTTTAGAAGATAGCAGTCACATCTAGACAGAGGAGGAGAGGAGAACGTTTAGAAGATAGCAGTCACATCTAGACAGAGGACGAGAGGAGAGGAGGAGAAGGTTTAGATGATAGCAGTCACATCTAGACAGAGGATGAGGAGGAGAAGGTTTAGAAGATAGCAGTCACATCTAGACAGAGGATGAGGAGGAGAAGGTTTAGAAGATAGCAGTCACATCTAGACAGAGGAGGAGAGGAGAACGTTTAGAAGATAGCAGTCACATCTAGACAGAGGACGAGAGGAGAGGAGGAGAACGTTTAGATGATAGCAGTCACATCTAGACAGAGGACAAGAGGAGAGGAGGAGAACGTTTAGATGATAGCAGTCACATCTAGACAGAGGACGAGAGGAGGAGAAGGTTTAGAAGATAGCAGTCACATCTAGACAGAGGAGGAGAGGAGAGGAGGAGAACGTTTAGAAGATAGCAGTCACATCTAGACAGAGGACGAGAGGAGGAGAAGGTTTAGAAGATAGCAGTCACATCTAGACAGACGACGAGAGGAGGAGAACGTTTAGATGATAGCAGTCACATCTAGACAGAGGACGAGACGAGAGGAGGAGAACGTTTAGAAGATAGCAGTCACATCTAGACAGAGGACGAGAGGAGAGGAGGAGAAGGTTTAGATGATAGCAGTCACATCTAGACAGAGGAGGAGAGGAGAGGAGGAGAACGTTTAGAAGATAGCAGTCACATCTAGACAGAGGACGAGAGGAGGAGAAGGTTTAGAAGATAGCAGTCACATCTAGACAGAGGAGGAGAGGAGAACGTTTAGAAGATAGCAGTCACATCTAGACAGACGACGAGAGGAGGAGAACGTTTAGATGATAGCAGTCACATCTAGACAGAGGACGAGACGAGAGGAGGAGAACGTTTAGAAGATAGCAGTCACATCTAGACAGAGGACGAGAGGAGAGGAGGAGAACGTTTAGATGATAGCAGTCACATCTAGACAGAGGACGAGACGAGAGGAGGAGAACGTTTAGATGATAGCAGTCACATCTAGACAGAGGACGAGAGGAGGAGAAGGTTTAGATGATAGCAGTCACATCTAGACAGAGGACGTTTAGATGATAGCAGTCACTTCTAGACAGAGGACGGAGGAGAGGAGGAGAACATTTAGATGATAGCAGTAACATCTAGACAGACGACGAGAGGAGGAGAACGTTTAGATGATAGCAGTCACATCTAGACAGAGGACGAGAGGAGGAGAACGTTTAGAAGATAGCAGTCACATCTAGACAGAGGACAAGAGGAGAGGAGGAGAACGTTTAGAAGATAGCAGTCACATCTAGACAGAGGACGAGAGGAGAGGAGGAGAACGTTTAGATGATAGCAGTCACATCTAGACAGAGGACGAGAGGAGAGGAGGAGAACGTTTAGATGATAGCAGTCACATCTAGACAGAGGACGAGAGGAGAGGAGGAGAACGTTTAGATGATAGCAGTCACATCTAGACAGAGGACGAGAGGAGGAGAACGTTTAGAAGATAGCAGTCACATCTAGACAGAGGACGAGAGGAGAGGAGGAGAACGTTTAGAAGATAGCAGTCACATCTAGACAGAGGAGGAGAGGAGAGGAGGAGAACGTTTAGAAGATAGCAGTCACATCTAGACAGAGGAGGACGAGAGGAGGAGAAGGTTTAGAAGATAGCAGTCACATCTAGACAGACGACGAGAGGAGGAGAACGTTTAGATGATAGCAGTCACATCTAGACAGAGGACGAGAGGAGGAGAACGTTTAGAAGATAGCAGTCACATCTAGACAGAGGACAAGAGGAGAGGAGGAGAACGTTTAGAAGATAGCAGTCACATCTAGACAGAGGACGAGAGGAGAGGAGGAGAACGTTTAGATGATAGCAGTCACATCTAGACAGAGGACGAGACGAGAGGAGGAGAACGTTTAGAAGATAGCAGTCACATCTAGACAGAGGAGGAGAGGAGAGGAGGAGAACGTTTAGAAGATAGCAGTCACATCTAGACAGAGGACGAGAGGAGGAGAAGGTTTAGAAGATAGCAGTCACATCTAGACAGACGACGAGAGGAGGAGAACGTTTAGATGATAGCAGTCACATCTAGACAGAGGACGAGAGGAGGAGAACGTTTAGAAGATAGCAGTCACATCTAGACAGAGGACGAGAGGAGGAGAACATTTAGAAGTTAACAGTCACATCTAGACAGAGGACGAGAGGAGAGGAGGAGAACGTTTAGATGATAGCAGTCACATCTAGACAGAGGACGGAGAGGAGGAGAACGTTTAGATGATAGCAGTCACATCTAGACAGGACGAGAGGAGAGGAGGAGAACGTTTAGATGATAGCAGTCACATCTAGACAGAAGACGAGAGGAGAGGAGGAGAACGTTTAGATGATAGCAGTCACATCTAGACAGGACGAGAGGAGAGGAGGAGAAGGTTTAGATGATAGCTGTCACATCTAGACAGAGGACGAGAGGAGGAGAACGTTTAGATGATAGCAGTCACATCTAGACAGAGGACGAGAGGAGAACGTTTAGATGATAGCAGTCACATCTAGACAGAGGACGAGAGGAGGAGAACGTTTAGATGATAGCAGTCACATCTAGACAGAGGACGAGAGGAGAGGAGGAGAAGGTTTAGATGATAGCTGTCACATCTAGACAGAGGACGAGAGGAGGAGAACGTTTAGATGATAGCAGTCACATCTAGACAGAGGACGAGAGGAGAACGTTTAGATGATAGCAGTCACATCTAGACAGAGGACGAGAGGAGGAGAACGTTTAGATGATAGCAGTCACATCTAGACAGAGGATGAGAGGAGGAGAACGTGTAGATGATAGCAGTCACATCTAGACAGAGGACGAGAGGAGAGGAGGAGAACGTTTAGATGATAGCAGTCACATCTAGACAGAGGACGAGACGAGAGGAGGAGAAGGTTTAGATGATAGCAGTCACATCTAGACAGAGGACGAGAGGAGGAGAAGGTTTAGATGATAGCAGTCACATCTAGACAGAGGACGAGAGGAGAAGGTTTAGATGATAGCAGTCACTTCTAGACAGAGGACGAGAGGAGAGGAGGAGAACATTTAGATGATAGCAGTAACATCTAGACAGACGACGAGAGGAGGAGAACGTTTAGATGATAGCAGTCACATCTAGACAGAGGACGAGGAGGAGGAGAACGTTTAGAAGATAGCAGTCACATCTAGACAGAGGACAAGAGGAGAGGAGGAGAACGTTTAGAAGATAGCAGTCACATCTAGACAGAGGACGAGAGGAGAGGAGGAGAACGTTTAGATGATAGCAGTCACATCTAGACAGAGGAGGAGAGGAGAGGAGGAGAACGTTTAGATGATAGCAGTCACATCTAGACAGAGGACGAGAGGAGAGGAGGAGAA
Organism: Oncorhynchus masou masou; assembly: GCF_036934945.1. NCBI lineage: Eukaryota > Metazoa > Chordata > Actinopteri > Salmoniformes > Salmonidae > Oncorhynchus > Oncorhynchus masou. Next base: position 2,933,801 of record NC_088228.1, on the reverse strand, counting down.
CGTTTAGATGATAGCAGTCACATCTAGACAGAGGACGAGAGGAGGAGAACGTTTAGAAGATAGCAGTCACATCTAGACAGAGGACGAGAGGAGAGGAGGAGAACGTTTAGAAGATAGCAGTCACATCTAGACAGAGGAGGAGAGGAGAGGAGGAGAACGTTTAGAAGATAGCAGTCACATCTAGACAGAGGACGAGAGGAGGAGAAGGTTTAGAAGATAGCAGTCACATCTAGACAGACGACGAGAGGAGGAGAACGTTTAGATGATAGCAGTCACATCTAGACAGAGGACGAGAGGAGGAGAACGTTTAGAAGATAGCAGTCACATCTAGACAGAGGACAAGAGGAGAGGAGGAGAACGTTTAGAAGATAGCAGTCACATCTAGACAGAGGACGAGAGGAGAGGAGGAGAACGTTTAGATGATATAGCAGTCACATCTAGACAGAGGACGAGACGAGAGGAGGAGAACGTTTAGAAGATAGCAGTCACATCTAGACAGAGGAGGAGAGGAGAGGAGGAGAACGTTTAGAAGATAGCAGTCACATCTAGACAGAGGACGAGAGGAGGAGAAGGTTTAGAAGATAGCAGTCACATCTAGACAGACGACGAGAGGAGGAGAACGTTTAGATGATAGCAGTCACATCTAGACAGAGGACGAGAGGAGGAGAACGTTTAGAAGATAGCAGTCACATCTAGACAGAGGACAAGAGGAGAGGAGGAGAACGTTTAGAAGATAGCAGTCACATCTAGACAGAGGACGAGAGGAGAGGAGGAGAACGTTTAGATGATAGCAGTCACATCTAGACAGAGGACGAGACGAGAGGAGGAGAACGTTTAGATGATAGCAGTCACATCTAGACAGAGGACGAGAGGAGGAGAACATTTAGAAGTTAACAGTCACATCTAGACAGAGGACGAGAGGAGAGGAGGAGAACGTTTAGATGATAGCAGTCACATCTAGACAGAGGACGAGAGGAGAGGAGGAGAACGTTTAGATGATAGCAGTCACATCTAGACAGGACGAGAGGAGAGGAGGAGAACGTTTAGATGATAGCAGTCACATCTAGACAGAGGACGAGAGGAGGAGAAGGTTTAGATGATAGCAGTCACATCTAGACAGAGGACGAGAGGAGAGGAGGAGAACGTTTAGATGATAGCAGTCACATCTAGACAGGACGAGAGGAGAGGAGGAGAAGGTTTAGATGATAGCTGTCACATCTAGACAGAGGACGGGAGAGGAGAACGTTTAGATGATAGCAGTCACATCTAGACAGAGGACGAGAGGAGAACGTTTAGATGATAGCAGTCACATCTAGACAGAGGACGAGAGGAGGAGAACGTTTAGATGATAGCAGTCACATCTAGACAGAGGACGAGAGGAGAGGAGGAGAAGGTTTAGATGATAGCTGTCACATCTAGACAGAGGACGAGAGGAGGAGAACGTTTAGATGATAGCAGTCACATCTAGACAGAGGACGAGAGGAGAACGTTTAGATGATAGCAGTCACATCTAGACAGAGGACGAGAGGAGGAGAACGTTTAGATGATAGCAGTCACATCTAGACAGAGGATGAGAGGAGGAGAACGTGTAGATGATAGCAGTCACATCTAGACAGAGGACGAGAGGAGAGGAGGAGAACGTTTAGAAGATAGCAGTCACATCTAGACAGAGGACGAGAGGAGAGGAGGAGAACGTTTAGAAGATAGCAGTCACATCTAGACAGAGGACGAGAGGAGGAGAACGTTTAGATGATAGCAGTCACATCTAGACAGAGGACGAGAGGAGGAGAACGTTTAGATGATAGCAGTCACATCTAGACAGAGGAGGAGAGGAGAGGAGGAGAACGTTTAGAAGATAGCAGTCACATCTAGACAGAGGACGAGAGGAGAGGAGGAGAACGTTTAGAAGATAGCAGTCACGTCTAGACAGAGGACAAGAGGAGAGGAGGAGAAGGTTTAGAAGATAGCAGTCACATCTAGACAGAGGACGAGAGGAGGAGAACGTTTAGATGATAGCAGTCACATCTAGACAGAGGACGAGAGGAGAGGAGGAGAACGTTTAGATGATAGCAGTCACATCTAGACAGAGGACGAGAGGAGGAGAACGTTTAGATGATAGCAGTCACATCTAGACAGAGGACGAGAGGAGAGGAGGAGAACGTTTAGAAGATAGCAGTCACATCTAGACAGAGGACGAGAGGAGGAGAACGTTTAGATGATAGCAGTCACATCTAGACAGAGGACGAGAGGAGAGGAGGAGAACGTTTAGAAGATAGCAGTCACATCTAGACAGAGGACGAGAGGAGGAGAACGTTTAGATGATAGCAGTCACATCTAGACAGAGGACGAGAGGAGATGAGGAGAACGTTTAGAAGATAGCAGTCACTTCTAGACAGAGGACGAGAGGAGAGGAGGAGAACGTTTAGATGATAGCAGTCACATCTAGACAGAGGACGAGAGGAGGAGAACGTTTAGATGATAGCAGTCACATCTAGACAGAGGACGAGAGGAGAGGAGGAGAACGTTTAGAAGATAGCAGTCACATCTAGACAGAGGACGAGAGGAGGAGAACGTTTAGATGATAGCAGTCACATCTAGACAGAGGACGAGAGGAGAGGAGGAGAACGTTTAGAAGATAGCAGTCACATCTAGACAGAGGACGAGAGGAGATGAGGAGAACGTTTAGAAGATAGCAGTCACTTCTAGACAGAGGACGAGAGGAGAGGAGGAGAACGTTTAGATGATAGCAGTCACATCTAGACAGAGGACGAGAGGAGGAGAACGTTTAGATGATAGCAGTCACATCTAGACAGAGGAGAGGAGGAGAACGTTTAGAAGATAGCAGTCACTTCTAGACAGAGGACAAGAGGAGAGGAGGAGAACATTTAGAAGATAGCAGTCACTTCTAGACAGAGGACAAGAGGAGAGGAGGAGAACGTTTAGAAGATAGCAGTCACATCCAGACAGAGGACAAGAGGAGAACGTTTAGAAGATAGCAGTCACTTCTAGAGGAGGGGAGAGAGACAGAGAGAGGTTAGAAGATCACACACAACAACTGTCTGATCAGGTCACCTTTCTAGTTAGAGAGAAAATATCCAACTCACCATTAAAGCATTGGATCCATTTTCTTCTCTCATCTCTCTGGCCACCTACATCAAACATACTGGGAGAGGAGAGAGAGAGGTCACAACTACATCAAACATACTGGGAGAGGAGAGAGAGAGGTCACAACTACATCAAACATACTGGGAGAGGAGAGAGAGGTCACAACTACATCAAACATACTGGGAGAGGAGAGAGAGAGGTCACAACTACATCAAACATACTGGGAGAGGAGAGAGAGAGGTCACAACTACATCAAACATACTCGGAGAGGAGAGAGAGAGGTCACAACTACATCAAACATACTGGGAGAGAGAGAGAGGAGAGAAAGGAGAAAGAGAAGAGGGAGAAAGAGAGAGGTCACAACTACATCAAACATACTGGGAGAGGAGAGAGAGGTCACAACTACATCAAACATACTGGGAGAGGAGAAAGAGAGGTCACAACTACATCAAACATACTGGGAGAGGAGAGCGAGAGGTCACAACTACATCAAACATACTGGGAGAGAGTGAGAGAGAGGTCACAACTACATCAAACATACTGGGAGAGGAGAGAGAGAGGTCACAACTACATCAAACATACTGGGAGAGGAGAAAGAGAGGTCACAACTACATCAAACATACTGGGAGAGGTGAGAGAGAGGTCACAACTACATCAAACATACTGGGAGAGAGTGAGAGAGGTCACAACTACATCAAACATACTGGAAGAGGAGAGAGAGAGGTCACAACTACATCAAACATACTGGGAGAGGAGAGAGAGAGGTCACAACTACATCAAACATACTCGGAGAGAGTGAGAGAGCGAGAGAGAGAGAGAAAGAGAGAAAGAGAAAGAGAGAGGGAGAAAGAGAGAGATCACAACTACATCAAACATACTGGGAGAGAGTGAGAGCGAGAGAGGTCACAACTTCATCAATCATACTGGAAGAGAGAGAGAGAGGTCACAACTACATCAAACATACTGGAAGAGAGAGAGAGAGGTCACAACTACATCAAACATACTGGGAGAGGAGAGAGAGGTCACAACTACATCAAACATACTCGGAGAGGAGAGAGAGAGGTCACAACTACATCAAACATACTCGGAGAGAGTGAGAGAGCGAGAGAGAGAGAGAGAGAAAGAGAGGGAGAAAGAGAGAGGTCACAACTACATTAAACATACTGGAAGAGAGAGAGAGAGGTCACAACTACATCAAACATACTGGGAGAGGAGAGAGAGAGGTCACAACTACATCAAACATACTGGGAGAGGAGAGAGAGAGGTCACAACTACATCAAACATACTGGGAGAGGAGAGAGAGGTCACAACTACATCAAACATAATGGAAGAGGAGAGAGAGAGGTCACAACTACATCAAACATACTCGGAGAGAGTGAGAGAGCGAGAGAGAGAGAGAAAGAGAGAAAGAGAAAGAGAGAGGGAGAAAGAGAGAGATCACAACTACATCAAACATACTGGGAGAGAGTGAGAGCGAGAGAGAGAGAGAGAGAGAGAGAGAGAGAAAGAGAGAGGTCACAACTTCATCAATCATACTGGAAGAGAGAGAGAGAGGTCACAACTACATCAAACATACTGGAAGAGAGAGAGAGAGAGGTCACAACTACATCAAACATACTGGGAGAGGAGAGAGAGAGGTCACAACTACATCAAACATACTGGGAGAGGAGAGAGAGGTCACAACTACATCAAACATACTCGGAGAGGAGAGAGAGAGGTCACAACTACATCAAACATACTCGGAGAGAGTGAGAGAGCGAGAGAGAGAGAGAGAGAGAAA
>NC_088228.1:2796416-2923916 GCF_036934945.1 Oncorhynchus masou masou | reverse complement strand
GATATAGACCAGACCCACTATAGATATAGACCAGACCTACTATAGATATAGACCAGACCTACTATAGATATAGACCAGACCTACAATAGCTATAGACCAGACCTACTATAGATATAGACCAGACCTACAATAGATATAGACCAGACCTACTATAGATATAGACCAGACCCACTATAGATATAGACCAGACCTACAATAGATATAGACCAGACCCTGACCTACTATAGATGTAGACCAGACCTACTATAGATATAGACCAGACCTACTGTAGATATAGACCAGACCCACTATAGATATAGACCAGACCCTGACCTACTATAGATATAGACCAGACCCTGACCTACTATAGATATAGACCAGACCTACTATAGATATAGACCAGACCTACTGTAGATATAGACCAGACCTACTATAGATATAGACCAGACCTACTATAGATATAGACCAGACCTACTATAGATATAGACCAGACCCACTATAGATATAGACCAGACCTACTATAGCTATAGACCAGACCCACTATAGATATAGACCAGACCTACAATAGCTATAGACCAGACCTACAATAGATATAGACCAGACCTACTATAGATATAGACCAGACCCACTATAGATATAGACCAGACCCACTATAGATATAGACCAGACCTACTATAGCTATAGACCAGACCTACAATAGATATAGACCAGACCCAGACCTACTGTAGATATAGACCAGACCTACTATAGATATAGACCAGACCCAGACCTACTATAGATATAGACCAGACCTACTGTAGATATAGACCAGACCTACAATAGATATAGACCAGACCTACTATAGATATAGACCAGACCCAGACCTACTGTAGATATAGACCAGACCTACAATAGATATAGACCAGACCTACTATAGATATAGACCAGACCCAGACCTACTGTAGATATAGACCAGACCTACAATAGATATAGACCAGACCCTGACCTACTATAGATATAGACCAGACCTACTGTAGATATAGACCAGACCTACTATAGATATAGACCAGACCTACTATAGATATAGACCAGACCTACTATAGATATAGACCAGACCTACTATAGATATAGACCAGACCCACTATAGATATAGACCAGACCTACTATAGATATAGACCAGACCTACTATAGATATAGACCAGACCTACTATAGATATAGACCAGACCTACTATAGATATAGACCAGACCTACTATAGATATAGACCAGACCTACTATAGATATAGACCAGACCCACTATAGATATAGACCAGACCTACTATAGATATAGACCAGACCCACTATAGATATAGACCAGACCTACTGTAGATATAGACCAGACCTACTATAGATATAGACCAGACCTACTATAGATATAGACCTGACCTACTATAGATATAGACCAGACCTACTGTAGATATAGACCAGACCTACTGTAGATATAGACCAGACCCACTATAGATATAGACCAGACCTACTATAGATATAGACCAGACCCAGACCTACTATAGATATAGACCAGACCTACTATAGATATAGACCAGACCTACTATAGATATAGACCAGACCTACTATAGATATAGACCAGACCCTGACCTACTATAGATATAGACCAGACCTACTGTAGATGTAGACCAGACCTACTATAGATATAGACCAGACCTACAATAGATATAGACCAGACCTACTATAGATATAGACCAGACCCAGACCTACTATAGATATAGACCAGACCCACTATAGATATAGACCAGACCTACAATAGATATAGACCAGACCTACTATAGATATAGACCAGACCTACTATAGATATAGACCAGACCCTGACCTACTATAGATATAGACCAGACCTACTGTAGATGTAGACCAGACCTACTATAGATATAGACCAGACCTACAATAGATATAGACCAGACCCTGACCTACAATAGATATAGACCAGACCCAGACCTACTGTAGATGTAGACCAGACCTACTGTAGATATAGACCAGACCCACTATAGATATAGACCAGACCCTGACCTACTATAGATATAGACCAGACCTACTGTAGATATAGACCAGACCTACTATAGATATAGACCAGACCTACTATAGATATAGACCAGACCTACAATAGATATAGACCAGACCCACTATAGATATAGACCAGACCTACTATAGATATAGACCAGACCTACTATAGATATAGACCAGACCAACTATAGATATAGACCAGACCCTGACATACTATAGATATAGACCAGACCTACTATAGATATAGACCAGACCTACTATAGATATAGACCAGACCTACTATAGATATAGACCAGACCTACTATAGATATAGACCTGACCTACTATAGATATAGACCAGACCTACTATAGATATAGACCAGACCCACTATAGATATAGACCAGACCCACTATAGATATAGACCAGACCTACTATAGATATAGACCAGACCTACTATAGATATAGACCAGACCTACTATAGATATAGACCAGACCCACTATAGATATAGACCAGACCCTGACATACTATAGATATAGACCAGACCTACTATAGATATAGACCAGACCTACTATAGATATAGACCAGACCCTGACATACTATAGATATAGACCAGACCTACTATAGATATAGACCAGACCTACTATAGATATAGACCAGACCCACTATAGATATAGACCAGACCCACTATAGATATAGACCAGACCCACTATAGATATAGACCAGACCTACTATAGATATAGACCAGACCTACTATAGATATAGACCAGACCCTGACCTACTATAGATATAGACCAGACCTACTATAGATATAGACCAGACCTACAATAGATATAGACCAGACCTACTATAGATGTAGACCAGACCTACTATAGATATAGACCAGACCTACTATAGACATAGACCAGACCTACTATAGATATAGACCAGACCTACTATAGATAAAGACCTGACCTACTATAGATATAGACTAGACCCTGACCTACTATAGATATAGACCAGACCCTGACCTACTATAGATATAGACCAGACCTACAATAGATATAGACCAGACCTACAATAGATATATACCAGACCCTGACCTTCTATAGATATAGACCAGACCTACTATAGATATAGACCAGACCCACTATAGATATAGACCAGACCTACTATAGATATAGACCAGACCCTGACCTACTATAGATATAGACCAGACCTACTATAGATATAGACCAGACCTACTATAGATATAGACCAGACCTACTATAGATATAGACCAGACCTACTATAGATATAGACCAGACCCACTATAGATATAGACCAGACCCACTATAGATATAGACCAGACCCACTATAGATATAGACCAGACCCACTATAGATATAGACCAGACCTACTATAGATATAGACCAGACCTACTATAGATATAGACCAGACCCTGACCTACTGTAGATATAGACCAGACCCACTATAGATATAGACCAGACCCACTATAGATATAGACCAGACCTACTATAGATATAGACCAGACCTACTATAGATATAGACCAGACCTACTATAGATATAGACCAGACCTACTATAGACATAGACCAGACCTACTATAGATATAGACCAGACCTACTATAGATATAGACCTGACCTACTATAGATATAGACCAGACCCTGACCTACTATAGATATAGACCAGACCCTGACCTACTATAGATATAGACCAGACCCTGACCTACTATAGATATAGACCAGACCCTGACCTACTATAGATATAGACCAGACCTACAATAGATATAGACCAGACCCTGACCTTCTATAGATATAGACCAGACCTGCTATAGATATAGACCAGACCCACTATAGATATAGACCAGACCTACTATAGATATAGACCAGACCCTGACCTACTATAGATATAGACCAGACCTACTATAGATATAGACCCACTATAGATATAGACCAGACCCACTATAGACATAGACCAGACCTACTATAGATATAGACCAGACCTACTATAGATATAGACCAGACCTACTATAGATATAGACCAGACCTACAATAGATATAGACCAGACCTACAATAGATATAGACCAGACCTACTATAGATATAGACCAGACCTACAATAGCTATAGACCAGACCTACAATAGCTATAGACCAGACCTACAATAGCTATAGACCAGACCTACAATAGCTATAGACCAGACCTACAATAGCTATAGACCAGACCTACAATAGATATAGACCAGACCTACAATAGAGATAAACCAGACCTACAATAGAGATAAACCAGACCTACTATAGCTATAGACAAGACCTACTATAGCTATAGACCAGACCTACAATAGCTATAGACCAGACCTACTATAGCTATAGACCAGACCTACAATAGCTATAGACCAGACCTACTATAGCTATAGACCAGACCTACAATAGCTATAGACCAGACCTACAATAGATATAGACCAGACCCACTATAGATATAGACCAGACCCTGACCTTCTATAGATATAGACCAGACCTGCTATAGATATAGACCAGACCCACTATAGATATAGACCAGACCTACAATAGAGATAAACCAGACCTACAATAGCTATAGACCAGACCTACAATAGCTATAGACCAGACCTACAATAGCTATAGACCAGACCTACTATAGCTATAGACCAGACCTACAATAGCTATAGACCAGACCTACAATAGCTATAGACCAGACCTACAATAGCTATAGACCAGACCTACAATAGCTATAGACCAGACCTACAATAGCTATAGACCAGACCTACAATAGATATAGACCAGACCTACAATAGCTATAGACCAGACCTACTATAGATATAGACCAGACCTACAATAGATATAGACCAGACCTACTATAGATGTAGACCAGACCTACTATAGATATAGACCAGACCTACTATAGATATAGACCAGACCCACTATAGATATAGACCAGACCCACTATAGATATAGACCAGACCTACTATAGCTATAGACCAGACCTACAATAGATATAGACCAGACCCTGACCTACTATAGATGTAGACCAGACCCACTATAGATATAGACCAGACCTACTGTAGATATAGACCAGACCTACTATAGATATAGACCAGACCTACTATAGATATAGACCAGACCTACTATAGATATAGACCAGACCTACTATAGACATAGACCAGACCTACTATAGATAAAGACCTGACCTACAATAGATATAGACCAGACCCTGACCTACAATAGATATAGACCAGACCCAGACCTACTGTAGATGTAGACCAGACCTACTGTAGATATAGACCAGACCCACTATAGATATAGACCAGACCTACTATAGATATAGACCAGACCCACTATAGATATAGACCAGACCCTGACCTACTATAGATATAGACCAGACCTACTGTAGATGTAGACCAGACCTACTGTAGATGTAGACCAGACCTACTGTAGATGTAGACCAGACCCACTATAGATATAGACCAGACCCTGACCTACTGTAGATATAGACCAGACCTACTGTAGATGTAGACCAGACCTACTATAGATATAGACAAGACCCACTATAGATATAGACCAGACCCACTATAGATATAGACCAGACCTACAATAGATATAGACCAGACCCACTATAGATATAGACCAGACCTACTGTAGATGTAGACCAGACCTACTATAGATATAGACCAGACCTACTATAGATATAGACCAGACCTACTATAGATATAGACCAGACCTACTATAGATATAGACCAGACCTACTATAGATATAGACCAGACCTACTATAGATATAGACCAGACCCACTATAGATATAGACCAGACCCACTATAGATATAGACCAGACCTACAATAGATATAGACCAGACCCACTATAGATATAGACCAGACCTACTGTAGATGTAGACCAGACCTACAATAGCTATAGACCAGACCTACTATAGATATAGACCAGACCCACTATAGATATAGACCAGACCTACAATAGCTATAGACCAGACCTACAATAGATATAGACCAGACCTACAATAGCTATAGACCAGACCTACAATAGATATAGACCAGACCTACTATAGATGTAGACCAGACCTACTATAGATATAGACCAGACCTACTATAGATATAGACCAGACCCACTATAGATATAGACCAGACCCACTATAGATATAGACCAGACCTACTATAGATATAGACCAGACCTACAATAGATATAGACCAGACCCTGACCTACTGTAGATGTAGACCAGACCTACTATAGATATAGACCAGACCTACTATAGATATAGACCAGACCCTGACCTACAATAGATATAGACCAGACCCAGACCTACTGTAGATGTAGACCAGACCTACTGTAGATATAGACCAGACCCACTATAGATATAGACCAGACCTACTATAGATATAGACCAGACCTACTATAGATATAGACCAGACCCAGACCTACTATAGATATAGACCAGACCTACTATAGATATAGACCAGACCTACTATAGATATAGACCAGACCTACTATAGATATAGACCAGACCCACTATAGATATAGACCAGACCCTGACCTACTATAGATATAGACCAGACCTACTGTAGATGTAGACCAGACCTACTGTAGATGTAGACCAGACCTACTATAGCTATAGACCAGACCTACTATAGATATAGACCAGACCTACTATAGATATAGACCAGACCTACTATAGCTATAGACCAGACCCACTATAGATATAGACCAGACCTACTATAGATATAGACCAGACCTACTATAGATATAGACCAGACCCACTATAGATATAGACCAGACCTACTGTAGATATAGACCAGACCCACTATAGATATAGACCAGACCTACAATAGATATAGACCAGACCCTGACCTACAATAGATATAGACCAGACCTACTGTAGATATAGACCAGACCCTGACCTACAATAGATATAGACCAGACCTACTATAGATATAGACCAGACCCACTATAGCTATAGACCAGACCTACTGTAGATGTAGACCAGACCTACTATAGATATAGACCAGACCCACTATAGATATAGACCAGACCCACTATAGATATAGACCAGACCTACTATAGATATAGACCAGACCCTGACCTACAATAGATATAGACCAGACCCAGACCTACTGTAGATGTAGACCAGACCTACTATAGATATAGACCAGACCCACTATAGATATAGACCAGACCTACAATAGATATAGACCAGACCTACTGTAGATATAGACCAGACCTACTATAGATATAGACCAGACCTACTATAGATATAGACCAGACCTACTATAGATATAGACCAGACCCTGACCTACAATAGATATAGACCAGACCCAGACCTACTGTAGATGTAGACCAGACCTACTGTAGATATAGACCAGACCCACTATAGATATAGACCAGACCCTGACCTACTATAGATATAGACCAGACCTACTGTAGATGTAGACCAGACCTACTGTAGATGTAGACCAGACCTACTATAGATATAGACCAGACCCTGACCTACTATAGATATAGACCAGACCTACTATAGATATAGACCAGACCCACTATAGATATAGACCAGACCTACTATAGATATAGACCAGACCTACTATAGATATAGACCAGACCCTGACCTACTATAGATATAGACCAGACCTACTATAGATATAGACCAGACCTACTATAGATATAGACCAGACCTACTATAGATATAGACCAGACCCTGACCTACTATAGATATAGACCAGACCCACTATAGATATAGACCAGACCTACTGTAGATATAGACCAGACCTACTGTAGATGTAGACCAGACCTACTATAGATATAGACCAGACCCACTATAGATATAGACCAGACCCACTATAGATATAGACCAGACCTACTATAGATATAGACCAGACCTACTATAGATATAGACCAGACCCACTATAGATATAGACCAGACCTACTATAGATATAGACCAGACCTACTATAGATATAGACCAGACCTACTATAGATATAGACCAGACCCACTATAGATATAGACCAGACCTACTATAGATATAGACCAGACCTACTATAGATATAGACCAGACCTACTATAGATATAGACCAGACCTACTATAGATATAGACCAGACCCAATATAGATATAGACCAGACCTACTATAGATATAGACCAGACCCACTATAGATATAGACCAGACCTACTATAGATATAGACCAGACCTACTATAGATATAGACCAGACCTACTATAGATATAGACCAGACCCACTATAGATATAGACCAGACCTACTATAGATATAGACCAGACCTACTATAGATATAGACCAGACCTACTATAGATATAGACCAGACCTACTATAGATATAGACCAGACCTACTATAGATATAGACCAGACCCAATATAGATATAGACCAGACCTACTATAGATATAGACCAGACCTACTATAGATATAGACCAGACCCAATATAGATATAGACCAGACCCACTATAGATATAGACCAGACCCACTATAGATATAGACCAGACCAACTATAGATATAGACCAGACCTACTATAGATATAGACCAGACCTACTATAGATATAGACCTGACCTACTATAGATATAGACCAGACCTACTATAGATATAGACCAGACCCACTATAGATATAGACCAGACCCTGACATACTATAGATATAGACCAGACCTACTATAGATATAGACCAGACCTACTATAGATATAGACCAGACCAACTATAGATATAGACCAGACCCTGACATACTATAGATATAGACCAGACCTACTATAGATATAGACCAGACCTACTATAGATATAGACCAGACCTACTATAGATATAGACCAGACCTACTATAGATATAGACCTGACCTACTATAGATATAGACCAGACCTACTATAGATATAGACCAGACCCACTATAGATATAGACCAGACCCTGACATACTATAGATATAGACCAGACCTACTATAGATATAGACCAGACCTACTATAGATATAGACCAGACCAACTATAGATATAGACCAGACCTACTATAGATATAGACCAGACCTACTATAGATATAGACCAGACCCACTATAGATATAGACCAGACCCTGACATACTATAGATATAGACCAGACCTACTATAGATATAGACCAGACCTACTATAGATATAGACCAGACCCTGACATACTATAGATATAGACCAGACCTACTATAGATATAGACCAGACCTACTATAGATATAGACCAGACCCTGACCTACTGTAGATATAGACCAGACCCACTATAGATATAGACCAGACCCACTATAGATATAGACCAGACCTACTATAGATATAGACCAGACCTACTATAGATATAGACCAGACCTACTATAGATATAGACCAGACCTACTATAGACATAGACCAGACCTACTATAGATATAGACCAGACCTACTATAGATAAAGACCTGACCTACTATAGATATAGACCAGACCCTGACCTACTATAGATATAGACCAGACCCTGACCTACTATAGATATAGACCAGACCTACAATAGATATAGACCAGACCTACAATAGATATATACCAGACCCTGACCTTCTATAGATATAGACCAGACCTACTATAGATATAGACCAGACCCACTATAGATATAGACCAGACCTACTATAGATATAGACCAGACCCTGACCTACTATAGATATAGACCAGACCTACTATAGATATAGACCAGACCTACTATAGATATAGACCAGACCTACTATAGATATAGACCAGACCCACTATAGATATAGACCAGACCCACTATAGATATAGACCAGACCCACTATAGATATAGACCAGACCCACTATAGATATAGACCAGACCTACTATAGATATAGACCAGACCTACTATAGATATAGACCAGACCCTGACCTACTGTAGATATAGACCAGACCCACTATAGATATAGACCAGACCCACTATAGATATAGACCAGACCTACTATAGATATAGACCAGACCTACTATAGATATAGACCAGACCTACTATAGACATAGACCAGACCTACTATAGATATAGACCAGACCTACTATAGATATAGACCTGACCTACTATAGATATAGACCAGACCCTGACCTACTATAGATATAGACCAGACCCTGACCTACTATAGATATAGACCAGACCCTGACCTACTATAGATATAGACCAGACCCTGACCTACTATAGATATAGACCAGACCTACAATAGATATAGACCAGACCCTGACCTTCTATAGATATAGACCAGACCTGCTATAGATATAGACCAGACCCACTATAGATATAGACCAGACCTACTATAGATATAGACCAGACCCTGACCTACTATAGATATAGACCAGACCTACTATAGATATAGACCCACTATAGATATAGACCAGACCCACTATAGACATAGACCAGACACTGACCTACTATAGATTTAGACCAGACCTACTATAGATATAGACCAGACCCACTATAGATATAGACCAGACCTACTATAGATATAGACCAGACCTACTATAGCTATAGACCAGACCTACAATAGATATAGACCAGACCTACAATAGATATAGACCAGACCCTGACCTACAATAGATATAGACCAGACCCTGACCTACTGTAGATGTAGACCAGACCTACTGTAGATATAGACCAGACCTACTATAGATATAGACCAGACCTACTATAGATATAGACCAGACCCACTATAGATGTAGACCAGACCCACTATAGATATAGACCAGACCCACTATAGATATAGACCAGACCCTGACCTACTATAGATATAGACCAGACCTACTATAGATATAGACCAGACCTACTATAGATATAGACCAGACCTACTATAGATATAGACCAGACCCAATATAGATATAGACCAGACCCACTATAGATATAGACCAGACCCACTATAGATATAGACCAGACCCACTATAGATATAGACCAGACCCACTATAGATATAGACCAGACCCACTATAGATATAGACCAGACCCACTATAGATATAGACCAGACCCACTATAGATATAGACCAGACCCACTATAGATATAGACCAGACCCACTATAGATATAGACCAGACCCACTATAGATATAGACCAGACCCTGACCTACTATAGATATAGACCAGACCTACTATAGATATAGACCAGACCTACTATAGATATAGACCAGACCTACTATAGATATAGACCAGACCTACTATAGACATAAACCAGACCTACTATAGACATAGACCAGACCTACTATAGATATAGACAAGACCTACTATAGATATAGACAAGACCTACTATAGATATAGACCAGGCCCAGTACTACTATAGATATAGACCAGACCTACTATAGATATAGACCAGACCCAGACCTACTATAGATATAGACCAGACCTACTACAGATATAAACCAGACCTACTATAGATTTAGACCAGGCCCACTATAGATATAGACCAGACCTACTATAGATATAGACCAGACCTACTATAGATATAGACCAGACCCACTATAGATATAGACCAGACCTACTATAGATATAGACCAGACCTACTATAGATATAGACCAGACCAACTATAGATATAGACCAGACCTACTATAGATATAGACCAGACCTACTATAGATATAGACCAGACCTACTATAGATATAGACCAGACCAACTATAGATATAGACCAGACCCTGACCTACTATAGATATAGACCAGACCTACTATAGATTTAGACCAGGCCCACTATAGATATAGACCAGACCAACTATAGATATAGACCAGACCTACTATAGATATAGACCAGACCTACAATAGCTATAGACCAGACCTACTATAGATATAGACCAGACCTACTATAGATATAGACCAGACCTACTATAGATATAGACCAGACCTACTATAGATATAGACCAGACCTACTATAGATATAGACCAGACCTACTATAGATATAGACCAGACCTACTATAGATATAGACCAGACCTACTATAGATATAGACCAGACCTACTATAGATATAGACCAGACCCACTATAGATATAGACCAGACCCACTATAGATATAGACCAGACCCACTATAGATATAGACCAGACCTACTATAGATATAGACCAGACCCACTATAGATATAGACCAGACCTACTATAGCTATAGACCAGACCCACTATAGATATAGACCAGACCTACTATAGATATAGACCAGACCCACTATAGATATAGACCAGACCTACTATAGATATAGACCAGACCCACTATAGATATAGACCAGACCTACTATAGATATAGACCAGACCCACTATAGATATAGACCAGACCTACTATAGATATAGACCAGACCCACTATAGATATAGACCAGACCTACTATAGATATAGACCAGACCCACTATAGATATAGACCAGACCTACTATAGATATAGACCAGACCTACTATAGATATAGACCAGACCCACTATAGATATAGACCAGACCCACTATAGATATAGACCAGACCTACTATAGATATAGACCAGACCTACTATAGATATAGACCAGACCCAGACCTACTATAGATATAGACCAGACCTACTATAGATATAGACCAGACCCACTATAGATATAGACCAGACCTACTATAGATATAGACCAGACCTACTATAGATATAGACCAGACCTACTATAGATATAGACCAGACCCAGACCTACTATAGATATAGACCAGACCTACTATAGATATAGACAAGACCCACTATAGATATAGACCAGACCTACTATAGACATAGACCAGACCTACTATAGATATAGACCAGACCCACTATAGATATAGACCAGACCCACTATAGATATAGACCAGACCTACTATAGATATAGACCAGACCTACTATAGATATAGACCAGACCCAGACCTACTATAGATATAGACCAGACCTACTATAGATATAGACAAGACCCACTATAGATATAGACCAGACCCACTATAGATATAGACCAGACCCACTATAGATATAGACCAGACCTACTATAGATATAGACCAGACCTACTATAGATATAGACCAGACCTACTATAGATATAGACCAGACCCACTATAGATATAGACCAGACCTACTATAGATATAGACCAGACCCACTATAGATATAGACCAGACCCTGACCTACTATAGATATAGACCAGACCTACTATAGATATAGACCAGACCCACTATAGATATAGACCAGACCTACTATAGATATAGACCAGACCCTGACCTACTATAGATATAGACCAGACCTACTATAGATATAGACCAGACCCTGACCTTCTATAGATATAGACCAGACCTACTATAGATATAGACCCTGACCTACTATAGATATAGCAACGCAGAGGACAAAGAGCCGGATGCTTCGTCCGGACCCGAAGAAGACAATATTACTCGCCAACATGCAATCATTGGGTAATAAACTAGACGAGGTACGATCACGAATATCCTACCAACGGGACATCAGAAACTGTAATATCCTATGTTCCACGGAATCGTGGCTGAATGACGACATGGATATTCAGCTAGCGGGATACACGCTGCACCGGCAGGATAGAACAGCACACTCCGGTAAGAGCAGGGGGTGTGGTCTGTGCATATTTGTAAACAACACCTGGTGCACGAAATCTAAGGAAGTCTCTAGATTTTTCTCACCTGAATTAGTATACTGTGATAAACTGCAGGCCACAGAGAGTTCTCAGCTGTACTTCTCTGTTTATTTACCACCACAGACAGATGCTGGCACTAAGACCGCACTCAGTCAGCTGTATAAGGAAATAAGCAAACAGGAAACCACTCACCCAGAGGCGGCGCTCCTAGTGGCCGGAGTCTTTACTGCAGGGAAACTTAAATCAGTTCTTCCAAATCTCTATCAACATGTTAAATGTGCAACAAGAGGGGAAACAATTCTAGAACACCTGAACTCCACACACAGAGACCCGTACAAAGCTCTCCCTCGCCCCCCACTTGGTAAATCTGACCATAACTCTATCCTCCTGATTCCTGCTTACAAGCAAAAATTAAAGCAGGAAGCACCTGTGACTCGATCTATAAAAAAAAGTGGTCAGATGAAGCAGACGCTAAACTACAGGACTGTTTTGCAGAGACTGGAACATGTTCCGGGATTCTTCCGATGACATTGAGGAGTACACCACATCAGTCACTGGCTTCATCAATAAGTGCATTGAGGACGTCGTCCCCACAATGCCATTTTCCACATGTTATTGATTGAGTCTGTAATACCAACATGCTTCAAGCAGACCACCATAGTCCCTGAGACCAAGAACACTAAGGTAACCTGCCTAAATGACTACCGACCCGTAGCTCTCACGACCCGTAGCTCTCACGTCTGTAGCCATGAAGTGCTTTGAAAGGTTGGTCATGGCTCTCATCAACAGCATCATCCCAGAAACATTAGACCCACTCCAATTTGCATACCACCCAAACAGATCCAAAGATGATGCAATCTCTATTGCACTCCACATTGCCCTTTCCCACCTGGACAAAATGAACACCTATGTGAGAATGCTGAGAGAGAGCGCGCGACGCAGAGAGAGAGCCAGTGTAGGGCCAGTGTAGGCAGTAGGGCCAGTGTAGGCAGTAGGGCCAGTGTAGGCAGTAGGACCAGTGTAGGGCCAGTGTAGGCAGTAGGACCAGTGTAGGGCCAGTGTAGGCAGTAGTACCAGTGTAGGGCCAGTGTAGGCAGTAGGGCCAGTGTAGGGACAGTGTAGGCAGTAGGGCCAGTGTTGGCAGTAGGGCCAGTGTAAGCAGTAGAGCCAGTGTAGGGACAGTGTAGGCAGTAGGGCCAGTGTAGGCAGTAGGGCCAGTGTAGGGACAGTGTAGGCAGTAGGGACAGTGTAGGGCCAGTGTAGGCAGTAGGGCCAGTGTAGGCAGTGTAGGGCCAGTGTAGGCAGTAGGGCCAGTGTAGGCAGTAGGGCCAGTGTAGGCAGTAGGGCCAGTGTAGGCAGTAGGGCCAGTGTAGGCAGTAGGGCCAGTGTAGGCAGTAGGGCCAGTGTAGAGAGTAGGGCCAGTGTAGGCAGTAGGGCCTCGGGACCCAGCTCTCCTCCTGCTAATCACACATGATGCTGATCACATGGAGTGTTGTGGTGAAGCTGGCCTGTTCATTGAGCACTCTGAGCACAATTAGAGAGCGAGAGGGAAACAGAGAGAAAGAGAGAGAGGGAGAGAGGGAGAGAGAGATGATACTGTTGTGCTCAGCCTGAGCGTAGGGCTAGAGGATGGAGAAAAGGAGACAGGGAGGGTAGGGCTTGGAGAGAGGGGAGGGGCTTGGGGATGGAGAGAGAGAGAGAGAGGGAGGGGCTTGGGGATGGAGAGAGAGAGGGGAGGGGCTTGGGGATGGAGAGAGAGAGAGAGGGGAGGGCCTTGGAGATGGAGAGAGAGAGAGGGGGAGGGCCTTGGAGATGGAGAGAGAGAGGGGGAGGGCCTTGGGGATGGAAAGAGAGAGAGAGGGGAGGGCCTTGGGGATGGAGAGAGAGAGAGAGGGGGAGGGCCTTGGGGATGGAGAGAGAGAGAGAGGGGGAGGGCCTTGGAGATGGAGAGAGAGAGAGAGGGGAGGGCCTTGGGGATGGAGAGAGAGAGAGAGAGAGAGAGAGAGAGAGGGAGGGGCTTGGGGATGGAGAGAGAGAGAGAGAGGGCCTTGGGGATGGAGAGAGAGAGAGAGGAGGGAGGGGCTTGGGGATGGAGAGAGACAGAGAGGGGAGGGGCTTGGGGATGGAGAGAGAGAGAGGGGAGGGCCTTGGGGATGGAGAGAGAGAGAGAGGGGAGAGGCTTGGGGATGGAGAGAGAGAGAGAGGGGAGGGCCTTGGAGATGGAGAGAGAGAGAGGGGAGGGCCTTGGGGATGGAGAGAGAGAGAGAGAGGGGAGGGCCTTGGAGATGGAGAGAGAGAGAGGGGAGGGCCTTGGGGATGGAGAGAGAGAGAGAGGGGAGGGCCTTGGGGATGGAGAGAGAGAGAGAGAGAGAGGGGGAGGGGCTTGGGGATGGAGAGAGAGAGAGGGAGGGGGCTTGGGGATGGAGAGAGAGAGAGGGGGGGCCTTGGGGATGGAGAGAGAGAGAGAGGGGAGAGGCT
The DNA here is from genome assembly GCF_036934945.1 of Oncorhynchus masou masou. Classification (NCBI taxonomy): domain Eukaryota; kingdom Metazoa; phylum Chordata; class Actinopteri; order Salmoniformes; family Salmonidae; genus Oncorhynchus; species Oncorhynchus masou. The sequence goes on along the minus strand of NC_088228.1, from coordinate 2,907,916 downwards.
TGGGGATGGAGAGAGAGAGAGAGGGAGGGCCTTGGAGATGGAGAGAGAGAGAGGGGGGGCCTTGGGGATGGAGAGAGAGAGAGGGGGGAGGGCCTTGGAGATGGAGAGAGAGAGAGGGGGAGGGCCTTGGGGATGGAGAGAGAGAGAGAGGGGGAGGGCCTTGGGGATGGAGAGAGAGAGAGAGAGAGGGGGAGGGGCTTGGGGATGGAGAGAGAGAGAGAGAGAGGGGAGGGGCTTGGGGATGGAGAGAGAGAGAGAGGGGAGGGGCTTGGGGATGGAGAGAGAGAGAGAGGGGAGGGGCTTGGGGATGGAGAGAGAGAGAGGGGAGGGGCTTGGGGATGGAGAGAGAGAGGGGAGGGGCTTGGGGATGGAGAGAGAGAGAGGGGGAGGGGGATGGAGAGAGAGAGAGGGGGGGGGGCTTGGGGATGGAGAGAGAGAGGGGAGGGGCTTGGGGATTAGGTCCAGCGGGCCTCAACCACACAGTAGATAAAACACCAGCCAGTCGTCTGATGCCACACAGCCAGTCCCTCCTGGCCCCGCTCCCTCCTGGCCCCGCTCCCTCCTGGCCCCGCTCCCTCCTGGCCCCGCTCCCTCCTGGCCCCGCTCCCTCCTGGCCCCGCTCCCTCCTGGCCCCGCTCCCTCCTGGCCCCGCTCCCTCCTGGCCCCGCTCCCTCCTGGCCCCGCTCCCTCCTGGCCCCGCTCCCTCCTATGGATAGTTAGTAGCCAGTGGGCCCGGCAGCCAGGAATCCACACGTGTTCATGATAATTATCCTGACTGTTTAACAATAGAACACCATCTTTCATTAGCAGGACACACAGCACAGATCAATACTTTCCATATTTTAAGCAAGGCCAGTCTGTCTCTGTTGATAGCTCTCCTCTAATGGTTCAGCACTGGGCTAGGTTGGGACTCAGAGTACGGCTACATGCACACAATAATAATCATCAACAACAACAACATAAACACCAATAAAAATAACAATAACAACAGCAATAACAACAACAATAATAATGATTACTACTAGTGTACTATATTACATAATGGATCACTAAAAAATACATCTTCTACATTACCATGTAGATTACCAATAAAATGGTCTGATGGTGGAGTTGACACTATATTCATATCCCGAAAGAAAAAAATTATCACTACAATACATTTCAAAAGAAAGTTAGCAAAAATAGAGAAGATCTTGCTACCATGGAAAGAACACCACCTGTTGATTTGTGGGGGGAAAATCACCCTGATTAACTATTTAGTCATATCCCAGTGTACCCTGATTAACTCTAGCCATATCCCAGTTTACCCTGATTAACTCTAGCCATACCCAGTTTACCCTGATGAACTCTTTAGTCATATCCCAGTTTACCCTGATTAACTCTAGCCATATCCCAGTTTACCCTGATTAACTCTAGCCATATCCCAGTTTACTCTGATTAACTCTAGCCATATCCCAGTTTACCCTGATTAACTCTAGCCATATCCCAGTTTACCCTGATTAACTCTTTAGTCATATCCCAGTGTACCCTGATTAACTCTTTAGTCATATCCCAGTTTGCCCTGATTAACTCTAGCCATATCCCAGTTTACCCTGATTAACTCTAGCCATATCCCAGTGTACCCTGATTAACTCTTTAGTCATATCCCAGTTTACCCTGATTAACTCTTTAGTCATATCCCAGTGTACCCTGATTAACTCTAGCCATATCCCAGTGTACCCTGATTAACTCTTTAGTCATATCCCAGTTTGCCCTGATTAACTCTAGCCATATCCCAGTTTACCCTGATGAACTCTTTAGTCATATCCCAGTGTACCCTGATTAACTCTTTAGTCATATCACAGTGTACCCTGATTAACTCTAGCCATATCCCAGTTTACCCTGATTAACTCTAGCCATATCCCAGTATACCCTGATTAACTCTAGCCATATCCCAGTTTGCCCTGATTAACTCTAGCCATATCCAAGTTTGCCCTGATTAACTCTTTAGTCATATCCCAGTTTACCCTGATTAACTCTTTAGTCATATCCCAGTTTACCCTGATTAACTCTTTAGTCATATCCCAGTTTACCCTGATTAACTCTAGCCATATCCAAGTTTGCCCTGATTAACTCTAGCCATACCCAGTTTACCCTGATGAACTCTTTAGTCATATCCCAGTTTACCCTGATTAACTCTAGCCATATCCCAGTTTACCCTGATTAACTCTAGCCATATCCCAGTTTACTCTGATTAACTCTAGCCATATCCCAGTTTACCCTGATTAACTCTAGCCATATCCCAGTTTACCCTGATTAACTCTTTAGTCATATCCCAGTGTACCCTGATTAACTCTTTAGTCATATCCCAGTTTGCCCTGATTAACTCTAGCCATATCCCAGTTTACCCTGATTAACTCTAGCCATATCCCAGTGTACCCTGATTAACTCTTTAGTCATATCCCAGTTTACCCTGATTAACTCTTTAGTCATATCCCAGTGTACCCTGATTAACTCTAGCCATATCCCAGTGTACCCTGATTAACTCTTTAGTCATATCCCAGTTTGCCCTGATTAACTCTAGCCATATCCCAGTTTACCCTGATGAACTCTTTAGTCATATCCCAGTGTACCCTGATTAACTCTTTAGTCATATCACAGTGTACCCTGATTAACTCTAGCCATATCCCAGTTTACCCTGATTAACTCTAGCCATATCCCAGTATACCCTGATTAACTCTAGCCATATCCCAGTTTGCCCTGATTAACTCTAGCCATATCCAAGTTTGCCCTGATTAACTCTTTAGTCATATCCCAGTTTACCCTGATGAACTCTTTAGTCATATCCCAGTTTACCCTGATTAACTCTTTAGTCATATCCCAGTTTACCCTGATTAACTCTAGCCATATCCAAGTTTGCCCTGATTAACTCTAGCCATATCCAAGTTTGCCCTGATTAACTCTTTAGTCATATCCCAGTTTACCCTGATGAACTCTTTAGTCAGATCCCAGTTTACCCTGATTAACTCTTTAGTCATATCCCAGTTTATTGCAAACACATTCGTGGCCGGTGTTTGCTTTCTTGTGCATCTCTGACAGTGCTACTGATAGTAGTGGTGGCGCTTGGTTTACACGTGCAAATTCAGAACACATAACATTCTACAATAGAATTGTGTTATTTGACGCGTCAAATTAAAAGCTTATTTAACGCGTCAAAATGTTATTTGATGTGTATCTTTTTTGACACGCAAAAGGCGTTCAATGTGCCTCACCCTAATCATTTGGTCATTTTCACCTCTTAAATTTCACCTACTGTTCTGACTTGGTGGTGCACAAATAGCCTATAAGCTGTTTTCGAGAAATGGAATCATTGAATATTCTAAGAGCTTTCATTGTCTGTTTATATGCCCCCTTCATTTGTCCTACAGTTCTGACTTGTTGTACAGGGAATACACTAAGAACGGACCATGTTCTGAATTCTGTAACTTTACATTTCAAAAGTGCTGAACAAATAGTTATACTGACAACGTCCGTCCCAGCACGCTCATTAATGTCTTAATCTAAATTACAGATTGCCTCTTATCCACTCGTCGTCCCCTTAATACCCATGCAGGTATTAAAAACATATCTTAAGGTTTTGATAAAAACATTTATTTGGCCTTTACTGCTATAGAAACGTATTGAATAATCCTAAAATTCTAAATCAAATAGCAAAATGATCCATGATATGACACACACTCACTGCTGGGGAGTCACTCATACAGTTAGTGAAGTGAATGAAATGCCATCTTGGGGTAGATACAGCTCCACGGCAGTCATTGTGTTAGTGCAGTAGTTAACTCTCAGACGCACAGAAAAACAGACATACACAACACATCTGAACTCGAGGTGGTAGTATCTGATCGAGGCTTTGCAGGCGGAAATCCTCAAACTTCTGGGATTGAACTATCCAACCAGACAGACACAGACAGACAGACACTGTCCATTGTCCAAGTCTAAAAGAAGACCCATCCATCGCCAGCTGTGAAGGTCCATCTTAACAGATAGCAGTGAGAACGGGCACACAGCGAACACCTTCCTAAACAGAGTGTAAACACAGAACCCTGTTTTACCTCAGCCCTAACAATAGACTCTATAGAAGAGCACAGTCAGGCTCAGTTTGGAAAGGTGCAGAATTGTGGAGAGATTTAAAATTAGTAGCAAGAGAACTTTGTCGCCCTCCGGTTAATGTCTGATGTCTAAAACGTGGAGAGATGCCTAAAACGTGGAGAGATGCCTAAAACGTGGAGAGATGCCTAAAACGTGGAGAGATGCCTAAAACGTGGAGAGATGCCTAAAACGTGGAGAGATGCCTAAAACGTGGAGAGATAACCACCCGGGCCATGTCCGATAACCACCCGGGCCATGTCCGATAACCACCCGGGCCATGTCCGATAACCACCCGGGCCATGTCCGATAACCACGCGGGCCATGTCCGATAACCACCCGGGCCATGTCCGATAACCACCCGGGCCATGTCCGATAACCACCCGGGCCATGTCCGATAACCACCCGGGTCATGTCCGATAACCACCGGGACAGTGAAATGTAAAATGGGCTAGTCTACACTAATTTACCTATTTAAAAATGTTAGCCAACATGGCTAATTGAATGACGGACAGGAAAAAGTGCTGATGTACAACCAAATTTCAAAACTGCATCTAGAATATTCTAACTCTCAACAGTAAGTTGAGACTCCGATTGGGTTCTGCAGGCCCGTACCTGAACTAGGCCTACATCCACACAGCCTGTAAAATAGGGACGTTGAAGCAGCATCAGAACAAGGTAAAAGAACTAGAGCAGGGGGTTTGACAGACCATGAGGCATCTGAGGTGAAAGGTGACAGAGACAGAGCAGCGTTTGTCAGACCATGAGACATCCCAAAAATCCTGAAAACTGTTCGCGTCCGAACAGTTTGGGCTACACACTAATATCACACCTCTATAGAAAGGTGAGACTCTCAGAAACACGTACATGTCAGCTGTTTTGCTCTCACAAGACTAGTCTGAAGGGATTTATTTTATTTTGTTGGAGGGAGTGCTGTGGGATTATTTATGATAGTCTTTGAAAAGGTAGGGTTTCTCAAGATGAGCAGGGACTCTGCTGTCCTAGCTTCAGGGGGAAGATGGGCAGGGACTCTGCTGTCCTAGCTTCAGGGGGAAGATGGGCAGGGACTCTGCTGTCCTAGCTTCAGGGGGAAGATGGGCAGGGACTCTGCTGTCCTAGCTTCAGGGGGAAGATGGGCAGGGACTCTGCTGTCCTAGCTTCAGGGGGAAGATGGGCAGGGACTCTGCTGTCCTAGCTTCAGGGGGAAGATGGGCAGGGACTCTGCTGTCCTAGCTTCAGGGGGAAGATGGGCAGGGACTCTGCTGTCCTAGCTTCAGGGGGAAGATGGGCAGGGACTCTGCTGTCCTAGCTTCAGGGGGAAGATGGGCAGGGACTCTGCTGTCCTAGCTTCAGGGGGAAGATGGGCAGGGACTCTGCTGTCCTAGCTTCAGGGGGAAGATGGGCAGGGACTCTGCTGTCCTAGCTTCAGTGGGAAGATGGGCAGGGACTCTGCTGTCCTAGCTTCAGGGGGAAGATGAGCAGGGACTCTGCTGTCCTAGCTTCAGGGGGAAGATGGGCAGGGACTCTGCTGTCCTAGCTTCAGGGGGAAGATGGGCAGGGACTCTGCTGTCCTAGCTTCAGGGGGAAGATGGGCAGGGACTCTGCTGTCCTAGCTTCAGGGGGAAGATGGGCAGGGACTCTGCTGTCCTAGCTTCAGGGGGAAGATGGGCAGGGACTCTGCTGTCCTAGCTTCAGGGGGAAGATGGGCAGGGACTCTGCTGTCCTAGCTTCAGTGGGAAGATGGGCAGGGACTCTGCTGTCCTAGCTTCAGGGGGAAGATGAGCAGGGACTCTGCTGTCCTAGCTTCAGGGGGAAGATGGGCAGGGACTCTGCTGTCCTAGCTTCAGGGGGAAGATGGGCAGGGACTCTGCTGTCCTAGCTTCAGGGGGAAGATGGGCAGGGACTCTGCTGTCCTAGCTTCAGGGGGAAGATGGGCAGGGACTCTGCTGTCCTAGCTTCAGGGGAAGATGGGCAGGGACTCTGCTGTCCTAGCTTCAGGGGGAAGATGGGCAGGGACTCTGCTGTCCTAGCTTCAGGGGGAAGATGGGCAGGGACTCTGCTGTCCTAGCTTCAGGGGGAAGATGGGCAGGGACTCTGCTGTCCTAGCTTCAGGGGGAAGATGGGCAGGGACTCTGCTGTCCTAGCTTCAGTGGGAAGATGGGCAGGGACTCTGCTGTCCTAGCTTCAGGGGGAAGATGAGCAGGGACTCTGCTGTCCTAGCTTCAGGGGGAAGATGGGCAGGGACTCTGCTGTCCTAGCTTCAGTGGGAAGCTGGTTCCACCATTGGGGTGCCAGGACAGAGAACAGTTTGGACTGGGCTGAGAGGGAGCTGCCCTCCGGTAGAGGAGGGAGAGTCAAGAGACCAGAGGTGGCAGAACAGAGTGCTCAGGTTGAGGTGTAGGGTTTGATCATAGCCTGAAGGTAGGGAGGGGCAGTTCCTCTTGCTGCTCCGTAGGTAAGCACCATGATCTGGTAGTGGATGGGTTGGGGTGTAGGGTTTGATCATAGCCTGAAGGTAGGGAGGGACAGTTCCTCTTGCTGCTCCGTAGGTAAGCACCATGATCTGGTAGTGGATGGGTTGGGGTGTAGGGTTTGATCATAGCCTGAAGGTAGGGAGGGACAGTTCCTCTTGCTGCTCCGTAGGTAAGCACCATGGTCTGGTAGTGGATGTGAGCTTGGACTGGAAGCCAGTGGAGGGTGCAGAGGAGCAGGGTGACATGGGAGAACTTGGGATGGTTTAACACCAGGTGGACTGCAGAGTTCGAGGATTAGTTGCAGGGGTTTGATGGCACAAGCAAGGAGCCCAGCCAACAGTGAGTTGCAGTAGTCCAGACCGGAAATGTGCCTGGATTAGGGCCTGCGCCACTTCCTGTGTGAGGTAGTCGTACTCTACAGATGTTCCTCTTCCTGTTTGAGGTAGGGTCACTTCCTGTGTGAGGTAGTCGTACTCTACGGATGTTCCTCTTCCTGTTTGAGGTAGGGTCACTTCCTGTGTGAGGTAGTCGTACTCTACGGATGTTCCTCTTCCTGTGTGAGGTAGGGTCGTACTCTACAGATGTTCCTCTTCCTGTGTGAGGTAGGGTCGTACTCTATGGATGTTCCTCTTCCTGTGTGAGATAGGGTCGTACTCTATGGATGTTCCTCTTCCTGTGTGAGGTAGGGTCTCTTCCTGTGTGAGGTAGGGTCTCTTCCTGTGTGAGGTAGGGTCTCTTCCTGTGTGAGGTAGGGTCTCTTCCTGTGTGAGGTAGGGTCGTACTCTATGGACGTTCCTCTTCCTGTGTGAGGTAGGGTCGTACTCTATGGACGTTCCTCTTCCTGTGTGAAGTAGGGTCGTACTCTATGGACGTTCCTCTTCCTGTGTGAAGTAGGGTCGTACTCTATGGACGTTCCTCTTCCTGTGTGAAGTAGAGTCGTACTCTATGGACGTTCCTCTTCCTGTGTGAGGTAGAGTCGTACTCTATGGACGTTCCTCTTCCTGTGTGAGGTAGGGTGGTACTCTACGGATGGTGTAGAGCATGAACCTGTAGGAGCGAGTCACTGGTTTGATGTTTGCATAGAACGACAGGGGATTATCCAGGGTCAAGCCAAGGTTATTAATACTCTGGGAGGGGGACATGGAGTAGGTGTTGAACATGATGGAGAGATCTTGAAGTGAGCAGGCCTTCCCCGGGAGGAAGAGCAGCTCAGTCTTGTCAAGGTTGAGCTTGAGGTGGTGGGCCGACATCCAAGCTGAGATATCTGCCAGGCATGCAGAGATGCGTGTCGCCAACTGGGTGTCAGAAGGAGGGAAGGAGAAGAGTGTCATCCTCATAGCAGTGATAGGAGAGACGATGTGAGGATATGATGGAGCCGAGTGACTTAGTGTATAGAGAGAAGAGGAGAGGGCCTAGAACCGAGCCCTGGAGGACACCAGTAGTGAGAGTATGTGGTGCAGACAAAGATCCTCTCCACGTCACCTGGTAGGAGTGGCCTGCCACGTAGGATGCAATCCAACAGTGTGGAGTACCTGAGACGCCCAGCCCTGAGAGGGTGGAGGTGAGGATCTGATAGAGCCTGAGACTCCCAGCCCTGAGAGGGTGGAGATGAGGATCTGATAGAGCCTGAGACACCCAGCCCTGAGAGGGTGGAGATGAGGATCTGATAGAGCCTGAGACACCCAGCCCTGAGAGGGTGGAGATGAGGATCTGATAGAGCCTGAGACACCCAGCCCTGAGAGGGTGGAGAGGAGGATCTGATAGAGTCTGAGACACCCAGCCCTGAGAGGGTGGAAATGATAGAGCCTGAGATGCCCAGCCCTGAGAGGGTGGAGATGAGGATCTGATAGAGCCTGAGACGCCCAGCCCTGAGAGGGTGGAGAGGAGGATCTGATAGAGTCTGAGACACCCAGCCCTGAGAGGGTGGAGAGGAGGATCTGATAGAGCCTGAGACTCCCAGCCCTGAGAGGGTGGAGAGGAGGATCTGATAGAGCCTGAGACGCCCAGCCCTGAGAGGGTGGAGAGGAAGATCTGATAGAGCCTGAGACTCTCAGCCCTGAGAGGGTGGAGAGGAGGATCTGATACAGCCTGAGACTCCCAGCCCTGAGAGGGTGGAGAGGAGGATCTGATAGAGCCTGAGACACCCAGCCCTGAGAGGGTGGAGAGGAGGATCTGATAGAGACTGAGACGCCCAGCCCTGAGAGGGTGGAGAGGAGGATCTGATAGAGCCTGAGACACCCAGCCCTGAGAGGGTGGAGAGGAGGATCTGATAGAGACTGAGACGCCCAGCCCTGAGAGGGTGGAAATGATAGAGCCTGAGACGCCCAGCCCTGAGAGGGTGGAGGTGAGGATCTGATAGAGCCTGAGACACCCAGCCCTGAGAGGGTGGAGAGGAGGATCTTATGGTTCACGGTGTTGAAGGTAGCGGATAGATTATCTGTGCTGAAGCCAACCATACAGAATAACAACATTTACAGGATTAACTGCTCTGACACTAGACTAACCTAACCTGCTCTGACACTAGACTAACCTAACCTGCTCTGACACTAGACTAACCTAACCTGCTCTGACACTAGACTAACCTAACCTGCTCTGCCACTAGACTAACCTAACCTGCTCTGCCACTAGACTAACCTAACCTGCTCTGACACTAGACTAACCTAACCTGCTCTGACACTAGACTAACCTAACCTGCTCTGACACTAGACTAACCTAACCTGCTCTGACACTAGACTAACCTAACCTGCTCTGACACTAGACTAACCTAACCTGCTCTGACACTAGACTAACCTAACCTGCTCTGACACTAGACTAACCTAACCTGCTCTGACACTAGACTAACCTAACCTGCTCTGACACTAGACTAACCTAACCTGCTCTGACACTAGACTAACCTAACCTGCTCTGACACTAGACTAACCTAACCTGCTCTGACACTAGACTAACCTAACCTGCTCTGACACTAGACTAACCTAACCTGCTCTGCCTCTGTCTCGCTCACTCTCTCTATTTGACTGTGCCTGGGCGGAAGGTAGCCTAGCGGTTAGAGCGTTGGGCCAGCAACCTTTTGGTTTCTAATCCAAATACCAGAGACAACAAGGTGAAAAATCTGTCGATGTGCCCTTGAGCAAGGCACTCAACCCTAAATTTGCTCCAGGGACTCCGTACTACTATGAATGACCCTGTCAAACAACACATTTCACTGCACCAATCCGGTGACAACACAAACACACACACATGTATTTATGTAGGTAGCTCTTAGCTGCTGGTTCCCATAGCAACCCCTGTAGGCTAGTCTGTCGGTCGATACCAACCACTCCTCTCCTCCTAAGCCAGCAGGACACACATACACTGCCATCCCTCCATTCTCTCACACACACAGATTGAAGCCAACAGCATACCACCTTGCATCCCACTAAAGGTAAGCAATGGTCGGTCCTGGTCGGTCCCTGGATGGGAGACCAGATGCTGTTGGAAGTGGTGTTGGAGGGACAGTAGGAGGCACTCTTTCCTCTGGTCTAAAAATAATATCCCAATGCCCCAGGGCAGTGATTGGGGACGTTGCCCTGTGTAGGGTGCCGATTTTCAGATGGAAATGTTAAACGTGTGTCCTGACTCTCTGTAAAATTAAAAATCATTAAAGATCCCGTGGTGCTTATTGTACGAGTAGGGGTGTTAAAGGAGACTCTGCACAAAAAAACAATATTTTGGTAATTGTTTAATTCGTCCCAAAAACATTTTGCTTGTCAGCAAATGAAGTTTAAGTTATTTTACTTTCAAAATACAGAAATCATCCCCATATGACGCATTAAAACACACACAGTCCTGTCCTGCGCTCAAAACACACAGTCCTGCGCTCAAAACACACAGTCCTGCGCTCAAAACACACAGTCCAACTCAAACAAAGGAACCGTGTTCATGAAGTGACAATCCTTGCAAGAGGGAATCTGATTCCACAGTTTAGCAGCAACACAAGAAACAGACAGACAAAAGTGACAGTAGGAGATGAAAAAGTTATCAGGACAATATAAGGGATGCACAATATATCGGTGAACATATCGGAATCGGCCGATGTCTTGTTTAACGGCGATGTGAAAAACCGATGTCAAATCTGACGTGCGTACCGATATAACGTAGGTACAGGACGTAATGACGCCTCGTAAAATGTAGCGCAACATGGGCAACACAGCATTCCTAACCTGGCCCACAATGTCTGCTGTGTGGATCGAGCGGTCAACAAGTCCAGCAGTCATTTGAAAAGAGTAAGAACAATTCAGCGAGACGACTCAAAGGAGAAATCCATTAAAGCCAAGATAATGAAATTCATCACCCACGACAATCAACCGTTTTCTGTCGTGGGTGATGTTGGCTTTCGCCGACTGGTCGAGCACCGGTACACACGAACAAGTGCTCTATTTTTCAGATGCCCTACCGGAGTTACACAGTAATAGCGTCACTGCTATTAGCTTCATGACATACATACTATGGAACGACGTTTGGGTCTTTGACTCAAGACAAATTTACCAGCATCATAGCAGACGCATCGATGAAACATTGTGACATATGAAATACGAGTGATGCTGTAATCAATGTGTAATAACTACGTTAAATTATTATGTGACGTGCAGTCATATTCAGGTCCTGATTGGTCAACAAGCTTATTAGACACAACAAGTTTTACTGGTAATGGGGACATATGTAAATGCCCCGCAAAAAAAATACCTTTTTGGTCAGTGTGGTGTGTGGAATCTTTATTTAACTAGAAAAGTCAGTTAGGAACAAATTCTTGTTTACAATGACGGCCAAACCCGGACAAAGCTGTGCACCGCCCCCCAATGGGACTACAAATCACACCCGGATGTGATACAGCCTGGATTTCAACCAGCGATGCAGTGCCTTCGACAGCTATGTCTACCTATACGTCTAACTACACATCTATGTGTTAACTATTTAACTGTACTATAATGGTTAAAAGGCCGCTAAAACGTTTAATATCGGTACTGGATATCAGTATCAGCCGAAACAAATGTCATATCGGTGAATCAGTAGATAATATTATTTAGTTCACCTGCCCTGGGGTTACAGACATACATTACCATAGTTATATACCTGTCTGAAAGAAGAGCCAGACAGCTATCCTAAGAATAACCACAAGGCTTACGTTAGCTAATAAGCTCGCAAACGCATCTCTCCCCCTCCTCTGCTTCCTCTCCCCTCTCTTCCATCTCCCCCCAATCTCAAACAGCCTTGGGGAAACAAAACAGCCTTGGGGAAACAAAACAGCCTTGGGGAAACAAAACAGCCTTGGGGAAACAAAACAGCCTTGGGGAAACAAAACAGCCTCGGGGAAACAAAACAGCCTCGGGGAAACAAAACAGCCTCGGGGAAACAAAACAGCCTCGGGGAAACAAAACAGCCTCGGGGAAACAAAACAGCCTCGGGGAAACAAAACAGCCTCGGGGAAACAAAACAGCCTCGGGGAAACAAAACAGCCTCGGGGAAACAAAACAGCCTCGGGGAAACAAAACAGCCTCGGGGAAACAAAACAGCCTCGGGGAAACAAAACAGCCTCGGGAAACAAAACAGCCTGAAAACAAAACAGCCTCGGGGAAACAAAACAGCCTCGGGGAAACAAAACAGCCTCGGGGAAACAAAACAGCCTCGGGGAAACAAACAGCCTCGGGGAAACAAACAGCCTCGGGGAAACAAACAGGTAACACACACAGGGAGCATTTAGTTTCCGTCTCACCTGTGACCACAGCCTACTTTTATTTATGGCACCTTTGTCAGGATACTCCTTTTGATTCTGACAGACGTGACCCTCCTTCCCTCTCCCCCTCTCCCCCCCCTCTCACGCCATCTCACTACCTCCCCCGCCCCCTCCATCTCCCCTCTCCCCCTCTCTCTACCTCCATGTATCTCTTCCTCCACCCTCTGTGTTTCAACCTCCCCCTCGCTCCCCCCCTCTCACGCCATCTCCCCTGTTCCCTCCCGCCATCTCACTCGCTCCCCCTTGCCCACCAGCTCCCCCATGCTCTCTCGCTCCCTCCCTCTCCCCTTACCTCACTACTTCTCCCACTACTTCTCCATCCGCCAGCCAGCTTCTGCTCTCACTTCTCCTTAGTGATGCTGATACTGTTACTACAAATAGCCTCAGCCCGCCCTGGCTCCCCAGCCTCAGCCCGCCCTGGCTCCCCAGCCTCAGCCCGCCCTGGCTCCCCAGTCTCAGCCCGCCCAGCCTCAGCCCGCCCTGGCTCCCCAGCCTCAACCCGCCCCGGCTCCCCAGCCTCAGCCCGCCCCGGCTCCCCAGCCTCAGCCCGCCCCGGCTCCCCAGCCTCAGCCCGCCCCGGCTCCCCAGCCTCAGCCCGCCCCGGCTCCCCAGCCTCAGCCCGCCCCGGCTCCCCAGCCCGCCCCGGCTCCCCAGCCTCAGCCCGCCCCGGCTCCCCCTCAGCCCGCCCCGGCTCCCCAGCCTCAACCCGCCCCGGCTCCCCAGCCCGCCCCGCTCCCCAGCCTCAGCCCGCCCCGGCTCCCCAGCCTCAGCCCGCCCCGGCTCCCCAGCCTCAGCCCGCCCAGCCTCAGCCCGCCCCGGCTCCCCAGCCTCAGCCCGCCCTGGCTCCCCAGCCTCAGCCCGCCCAGCCTCAGCCCGCCCTGGCTCCCCAGCCTCAGCCCGCCCCGGCTCCCCAGCCTCAGCCCGCCCCGGCTCCCCAGCCTCAGCCCGCCCCGGCTCCCCAGCCTCAGCCCGCCCCGGCTCCCCAGCCTCAGCCCGCCCCGGCTCCCCAGCCTCAGCCCGCCCCGGCTCCCCAGCCTCAGCCCGCCCCGGCTCCCCAGCCTCAGCCCGCCCCGGCTCCCCAGCCTCAGCCCGCCCCCCCGGCTCCCCAGCCTCAGCCCGCCCCGGCTCCCCAGCCTCAGCCCGCCCCGGCTCCCCAGCCTCAGCCCGCCCGGCTCCCCAGCCTCAGCCCGCCCCGGCTCCCCCTCAGCCCGCCCCGGCTCCCCAGCCCGCCCCGGCTCCCCAGCCCGCCCCGGCTCCCCAGCCTCAGCCCGCCCCGGCTCCCCAGCCTCAGCCCGCCCGGCTCCCCAGCCTCAGCCCGCCCCGGCTCCCCAGCCTCAGCCCGCCCCGGCTCCCCAGCCACAGCCCGCCCGGCTCCCCAGCCTCAGCCCGCCCCGGCTCCCCAGCCTCAGCCCGCCCGGCTCCCCAGCCTCAGCCCGCCCCGGCTCCCCAGCCTCAGCCCGCCCGCCGGCTCCCCAGCCTCCTCAGCCCGCCCGGCTCCCCAGCCTCAGCCCGCCCCGGCTCCCCAGCCTCAACCCGCCCCGGCTCCCCAGCCTCAGCCCGCCCTGGCTCCCCAGCCTCAACCCGCCCTGGCTCCCCAGCCTCAACCCGCCCTGGCTCCCCAGCCTCAGCCCGCCCCGGCTCCCCAGCCTCAGCCCGCCCTGGCTGCCCAGCCTCAGCCCGCCCTGGCTGCCCAGCTCATGAAGGAGGGGGGAGAGGAGGGCGATACAGACAGACAACCGATATGCTACGCTGGGAATCTACAGCGCCACCGTGTCCTCCAGCAGCAGGTATTGATGCTATGACAATAAACAGGGCTGGGGGGGTAGGGGGCACCTGTGTGTTTCATCACCCATCACCCTCTCTCCCCATTCTGTGTCTCCATCCGTCTGTGTTCTGACATGATTCTAACCCTCCGACAGATTAATACACATATTCCACCTATTTTTTTTTTACCTATTTTGATGTTTACCTATTTTGATGTTGTCTCTGACATAAACATTCAGGAATTAATATACAATTTAATTACACAAGTAATTATGCCAACATCATAGGGTTTTTCTTCAAAAGCAACTTTTGACAAGAGGCTGGTATAGAGAACATCCACTGGGTCTGGTATAGAGAACATCCACTGGGTCTGGTATAGAGAATAACATCCACTGGGTCTGGTATAGAGGAGAACATCCACTGGGTCTGGTATAGAGAATAACATCCACTGGGTCTGGTATAGAGAATAACATCCACTGGGTCTGGTATAGAGGACAACATCCACTGGGTCTGGTATAGAGGACAACATCCACTGGGTCTGGTATAGAGGACAACATCCACTGGGTCTGGTATAGAGGACAACATCCACTGGGTCTGGTATAGAGGACAACATCCACTGGGTCTGGTATAGAGGACAACATCCACTGGGTCTGGTATAGAGGAGAACATCCACTGGGTCTGGTATAGAGGAGAACATCCACTGGGTCTGGTATAGAGGAGAACATCCACTGGGTCTGGTATAGAGGAGAACATCCACTGGGTCTGGTATGGAGAACAACATCCACTGGGTCTGGTATAGAGGACAACATCCACTGGGTCTGGTATAGAGAATAACATCCACTGGGTCTGGTATAGAGGAGAACATCCACTGGGTCTGGTATAGAGGAGAACATCCACTGGGTCTGGTATAGAGGACAACATCCACTGGGTCTGGTATAGAGGACAACATCCACTGGGTCTGGTATAGAGGACAACATCCACTGGGTCTGGTATAGAGGACAACATCCACTGGGTCTGGTATAGAGGACAACATCCACTGGGTCTGGTATAGAGGACAACATCCACTGGGTCTGGTATAGAGAATAACATCCACTGGGTCTGGTATAGAGGACAACATCCACTGGGTCTGGTATAGAGAACATCCACTAGGTCTGGTATAGAGAACATCCACTAGGTCTGGTATAGAGAACAACATCCACTGGGTCTGGTATAGAGAACATCCACTGGGTCTGGTATAGAGAACATCCACTGGGTCTGGTATAGAGAACATCCACTAGGTCTGGTATAGAGGACAACATCCACTGGGTCTGGTATAGAGGAGAACATCCACTGGGTCTGGTATAGAGAACAACATCCACTGGGTCTGGTATAGAGAACATCCACTGGGTCTGGTATAGAGAACATCCACTGGGTCTGGTATAGAGAACATCCACTGGGTCTGGTATAGAGAACATCCACTGGGTCTGGTATAGAGAACTTCCACTGGGTCTGGTATAGAGGACAACATCCACTGGGTCTGGTATAGAGGACAACATCCACTGGGTCTGGTATGGAGAACATCCACTGGGTCTGGTATAGAGGACAACATCCACTGGGTCTGGTATAGAGGAGAACATCCACTGGGTCTGGTATAGAGGACAACATCCACTGGGTCTGGTATAGAGAATAACATCCACTGGGTCTGGTATAGAGAATAACATCCACTGGGTCTGGTATAGAGAACAACATCCACTGGGTCTGGTATAGAGAATAACATCCACTGGGTCTGGTATAGAGGACAACATCCACTGGGTCTGGTATAGAGAATAACATCCACTGGGTCTGGTATAGAGGACAACATCCACTGGGTCTGGTATAGAGGACAACATCCACTGGGTCTGGTATAGAGGACAACATCCACTGGGTCTGGTATAGAGAATAACATCCACTGGGTCTGGTATAGAGGACAACATCCACTGGGTCTGGTATAGAGGACAACATCCACTGGGTCTGGTATAGAGAACATCCACTGGGTCTGGTATAGAGAATAACATCCACTGGGTCTGGTATAGAGAATAACATCCACTGGGTCTGGTATAGAGGACAACATCCACTGGGTCTGGTATAGAGGACAACATCCACTGGGTCTGGTATAGAGGACAACATCCACTGGGTCTGGTATAGAGAATAACATCCACTGGGTCTGGTATAGAGGACAACATCCACTGGGTCTGGTATAGAGAACATCCACTAGGTCTGGTATAGAGAACAACATCCACTGGGTCTGGTATAGAGAACATCCACTGGGTCTGGTATAGAGAACATCCACTGGGTCTGGTATAGAGAACATCCACTGGGTCTGGTATAGAGAACATCCACTGGGTCTGGTATAGAGAACATCCACTAGGTCTGGTATAGAGGACAACATCCACTGGGTCTGGTATAGAGGAGAACATCCACTGGGTCTGGTATAGAGAACAACATCCACTGGGTCTGGTATAGAGAACATCCACTGGGTCTGGTATAGAGAACATCCACTGGGTCTGGTATAGAGAACATCCACTGGGTCTGGTATAGAGAACATCCACTGGGTCTGGTATAGAGGACAACATCCACTGGGTCTGGTATAGAGGACAACATCCACTGGGTCTGGTATAGAGAACATCCACTGGGTCTGGTATAGAGGACAACATCCACTGGGTCTGGTATAGAGGAGAACATCCACTGGGTCTGGTATAGAGGACAACATCCACTGGGTCTGGTATAGAGAATAACATCCACTGGGTCTGGTATAGAGAATAACATCCACTGGGTCTGGTATAGAGAACAACATCCACTGGGTCTGGTATAGAGAATAACATCCACTGGGTCTGGTATAGAGGACAACATCCACTGGGTCTGGTATAGAGAATAACATCCACTGGGTCTGGTATAGAGGACAACATCCACTGGGTCTGGTATAGAGGACAACATCCACTGGGTCTGGTATAGAGGACAACATCCACTGGGTCTGGTATAGAGAATAACATCCACTGGGTCTGGTATAGAGGACAACATCCACTGGGTCTGGTATAGAGGACAACATCCACTGGGTCTGGTATAGAGAACATCCACTGGGTCTGGTATAGAGAATAACATCCACTGGGTCTGGTATAGAGAATAACATCCACTGGGTCTGGTATAGAGAACAACATCCACTGGGTCTGGTATAGAGAACAACATCCACTGGGTCTGGTATAGAGAACAACATCCACTGGGTCTGGTATAGAGAATAACATCCACTGGGTCTGGTATAGAGAACATCCACTGGGTCTGGTATAGAGAATAACATCCACTGGGTCTGGTATAGAGGACAACATCCGCTGGGTCTGGTATAGAGGACAACATCCACTGGGTCTGGTATAGAGGAGAACATCCACTGGGTCTGGTATAGAGGAGAACATCCACTGGGTCTGGTATAGAGGACAACATCCACTGGGTCTGGTATAGAGGAGAACATCCACTGGGTCTGGTATAGAGGAGAACATCCACTGGGTCTGGTATAGAGGACAACATCCACTGGGTCTGGTATAGAGGACAACATCCACTGGGTCTGGTATAGAGGAGAACATCCACTGGGTCTGGTATAGAGGACAACATCCACTGGGTCTGGTATAGAGGAGAACATCCACTGGGTCTGGTATAGAGGAGAACATCCACTGGGTCTGGTATAGAGGAGAACATCCACTGGGTCTGGTATGGAGAACATCCACTGGGTCTGGTATAGAGGACAACATCCACTGGGTCTGGTATAGAGGACAACATCCACTGGGTCTGGTATAGAGGACAACATCCACTGGGTCTGGTATAGAGGAGAACATCCACTGGGTCTGGTATAGAGGACAACATCCACTGGGTCTGGTATAGAGGACAACATCCACTGGGTCTGGTATAGAGGACAACATCCACTGGGTCTGGTATAGAGGACAACATCCACTGGGTCTGGTATAGAGGACATCCACTGGGTCTGGTATAGAGGACATCCACTGGGTCTGGTATAGAGGACATCCACTGGGTCTGGTATAGAGAACATCCACTGGGTCTGGTATAGAGGACATCCACTGGGTCTGGTATAGAGAACATCCACTGGGTCTGGTATAGAGAACATCCACTGGGTCTGGTATAGAGAATAACATCCACTGGGTCTGGTATAGAGAACATCCACTGGGTCTGGTATAGAGGAGAACAGCTGTTAGAGAACATCTGCTATTGCTTATTGAGTTCCAGCTGTCAGTGAAAAACACCTCATGTGAAGATAATGTGTCTTGAATATCATTTAAAATGTAGAGACAGGAAGAAAGGAAAGGGTGAAGATATAGACCAGTCTCTCTCTCCAGACTGGCTCAGCAGGGCAGGGGTGTGTGGTGAAGATATAGACCAGTCTCTCTCTCCAGACTGGCTCAGCAGGGCAGGGGTGTGTGGTGAAGATATAGCCCAGTCTCTCTCCAGACTGGCTCAGCAGGGCAGGGGTGTGTGGTGAAGATATAGACCAGTCTCTCTCTCCAGACTGGCTCAGCATGGCAGGGGTGTGTGGTGAAGATATAGACCAGTCTCTCTCTCCAGACTGGCTCAGCAGGGCAGGGGTGTGTGGTGAAGATATAGCCCAGTCTCTCTCCAGACTGGCTCAGCAGGGCAGGGGTGTGTGGTGAAGATATAGACCAGTCTCTCTCTCCAGACTGGCTCAGCATGGCAGGGGTGTGTGGTGAAGATATAGACCAGTCTCTCTCTCCAGACTGGCTCAGCAGGGCAGGGGTGTGTGGTCAAGATATAGCCCAGTCTCTCTCCAGACTGGCTCAGCAGGGCAGGGGTGTGTGGTGAAGATATAGACCAGTCTCTCTCTCCAGACTGGCTCAGCATGGCAGGGGTGTGTGGTGAAGATATAGACCAGTCTCTCTCCAGACTGGCTCAGCAGGGCAGGGGTGTGTGGTGAAGATATAGACCAGTCTCTCTCCAGACTGGCTCAGCAGGGCAGGGGTGTGTGGTGAAGATATAGACCAGTCTCTCTCTCCAGACTGGCTCAGCAGGGCAGGGGTGTGTGGTCAAGATATAGACCAGTCTCTCTCTCCAGACTGGCTCAGCAGGGCAGGGGTGTGTGGTGAAGATATAGCCCAGTCTCTCTCCAGACTGGCTCAGCAGGGCAGGGGTGTGTGGTCAAGATATAGACCAGTCTCTCTCTCCAGACTGGCTCAGCTGTCTCACGCCAATTCTTGTGCATCCATTGTTTCATTGTGTGAATTGTTTGCCCTCCGTTTGATTTATTCCCCATTATATTTGCCACCAGTAGTAAATGTACAGTCATTTGGTAACATTAATTTTGGTTCATGAGTGTGTTACTTAGAGTCATTTATCGTTCTCATTCTCGGAACGGAAAAGTTGTTTGCAGAGTTCACAACCTGCTACACGGGAGAAACAGGTTTTTGTTAATTTCATAACCATTATTTACGAGATGTCCATTTTTGTTTTTATTGTCTTTTGTTTACAGTGCTTCATATGTGTCTGCCTGGTTTCTGTCTGATAATGTTGAGGGAGCACGAATCCATCGCAAATGATAATATTTTATAACTATATAGTTCCATACAGTAAGCCATTTGAAAACTCTTTCCAACAACCTCCCCCTCTATAAATCACCAATCCTCAGTGTGAAAGAGCAATGGAAGTGAAAAGCCTACTACTGCATTGACCAATAGGCTATGAGCTAATTTCTTTAGCTTGAAAAAAACATGAGCTGGCGCACACCCAGAAAAATGTGTGAGGAAGTGCTGACTAACGACGAATAAACAAAAAAAAAAGAAAAATCAAATATATATATATATATATATATTACACACACACAGGCTAGCTAGGAGAGGAGAGTACAGGCTAGCTAGGAGAAGAGAGAGCAGGCTAGCTAGGAGAAGAGAGAGCAGGCTAGCTAGGAGAAGAGAGTACAGGCTAGCTAGGAGAAGAGAGAGCAGGCTAGCTAGGAGAAGAGAGTGCAGGCTAGCTAGGAGTAGAGAGTACAGGCTAGCTAGGAGTAGAGAGTACAGGCCAGCTAGGAGAAGAGAGTACAGGCCAGCTAGGAGAAGAGAGTACAGGCCAGCCAGGAGAAGAGAGTACAGGCCAGCCAGGAGAAGAGAGTACAGGCCTGCTAGGAGAAGAGAGTACAGGCCAGCTAGGAGAAGAGAGTACAGGCCAGCTAGGAGAAGAGAGTACAGGCCAACTAGGAGAAGAGAGTACAGGCCAGCTAGGAGAAGAGAGTACAGGCCAGCTAGGAGTAGAGAGTACAGGCCAGCTAGGAGAAGAGAGTACAGGCTATCTAGGAGAAGAGAGTACAGGCTAGCTAGGAGAAGAGAGAGCAGGCTAGCTAGGAGAAGAGAGAGCAGGCTAGCTAGAAGAAGAGAGAGCAGGCTAGCTAGAAGAAGAGAGAGCGGGCTAGCTAGAAGAAGAGAGTACGGGCTAGCTAGGAGAAGAGAGTACAGGCTAGCTAGGAGAAGAGAGTACAGGCTAGCTAGGAGAAGAGAGTACAGGCTAGCTAGGAGAAGAGAGTACAGGCTAGCTAGGAGAAGAGAGTACAGGCTAGCTAGGAGAGGAGAGTACCGGCTAGCTAGGAGAAGAGAGTACAGGCTAGCTAGGAGAAGAGAGTACAGGCTAGCTAGGAGAAGAGAGTACAGGCTAGCTAGGAGAAGAGAGTACAGGCTAGCTAGGAGAGGAGAGTACCGGCTAGCTAGGAGAAGAGAGTACAGGCTAGCTAGGAGAAGAGAGTACAGGCTAGCTAGGAGAAGAGAGTACAGGCTAGCTAGGAGAAGAGAGTACAGGCTAGCTAGGAGAAGAGAGAGCAGGCTAGCTAGGAGAGGAGAGTACAGGCTAGCTAGGAGAAGAGAGTACAGGCTAGCTAGGAGTAGAGAGTACAGGCTAGCTAGGAGTAGAGAGTACAGGCTAGCTAGGAGAAGAGAGTACAGGCTAGCTAGGAGAAGAGAGTACAGGCTAGCTAGGAGAAGAGAGTACAGGCTATCTAGGAGAAGAGAGTACAGGCTAGCTAGGAGAAGAGAGTACAGGCTAGCTAGGAGAAGAGAGAGCAGGCTAGCTAGGAGAAGAGAGAGCAGGCTAGCTAGAAGAAGAGAGAGCAGGCTAGCTAGAAGAAGAGAGAGCAGGCTAGCTAGAAGAAGAGAGTACGGGCTAGCTAGGAGAAGAGAGTACAGGCTAGCTAGGAGAAGAGAGTACAGGCTAGCTAGGAGAAGAGAGTACAGGCTAGCTAGGAGAAGAGAGTACAGGCTAGCTAGGAGAGGAGAGTACAGGCTAGCTAGGAGAAGAGAGTACAGGCTAGCTAGGAGAAGAGAGTACAGGCTAGCTAGGAGAAGAGAGTACAGGCTAGCTAGGAGAAGAGAGTGCAGGCTAGCTAGGAGAAGAGAGAGCAGGCTAGCTAGGAGAAGAGAGTACAGGCTAGCTAGGAGAAGAGAGCAGGCTAGCTAGAAGAAGAGAGTGCAGGCTAGCTAGAAGAAGAGAGAGCAGGCTAGCTAGAAGAAGAGAGCAGGCTAGCTAGAAGAAGAGAGCAGGCTAGCTCGGAGAAGAGAGTACAGGCTAGCTAGGAGAGCAGGCTAGCTAGAAGAAGAGAGTACAGGCTAGGAAAACTGGGAATGGGCTAGAGAAGGGAACAGGGAGATGGACGGCCTGCCTGCATGTCTTACAATAGGCACCATTCTTAAGCTTCCCTGCTCCAGGCGGCTGACGGAGTCCCGTGACCACACCACCCCATCACCAGAGATATCACCAGACACAGCCCTACCACCACCCCATCCCATCCCCTGCTCTAGCCCCATCCCATCCCCTGTTCTAGCCCCAGCCCATCCCCTACTTTACTATAGCCCCAGCCCATCCCCTACTTTACTCTAGCCCCAGCCCATCCCCTACTTTACTCTAGCCCCAGCCCATCCCCTACTTTACTCTAGCCCCAGCCCATCCCCTACTTTACTCTAGCCCCAGCCCATCCCCTACTTTACTCTAGCCCCAGCCCATCCCCTACTTTACTATAGCCCCAGCCCATCCCCTACTTTACTCTAGCCCCAGCCCATCCCCTACTTT
Organism: Oncorhynchus masou masou; assembly: GCF_036934945.1. NCBI lineage: Eukaryota > Metazoa > Chordata > Actinopteri > Salmoniformes > Salmonidae > Oncorhynchus > Oncorhynchus masou. Next base: position 2,885,707 of record NC_088228.1, on the reverse strand, counting down.
ACTCTAGCCCCAGCCCATCCCCTACTTTACTATAGACCCAGCCCATCCCCTACTTTACTCTAGCCCCAGCCCATCCCCTACTTTACTCTAGCCCCAGCCCATCCCCTACTTTACTCTAGCCCCAGCCCATCCCCTACTTTACTCTAGCCCCAGCCCCACCCCTACTTTACTCTAGCCCCAGCCCATCCCCTACTTTACTCTAGCCCCAGCCCATCCCCTACTTTACTCTAGCCCCAGCCCCACCCCTACTTTACTCTAGCCCCAGCCCATCCCCTACTTTACTCTAGCCCCAGCCCATCCCCTACTCTAGCCCCAGCCCATCCCCTAATCTAGCCCCAGCCCATCCCCTACTCTAGCCCCAGCCCATCCCCTACTCTAGCCCCAGCCCATCCCCTACTCTAGCCCCAGCCCATCGCCTACTCTAGCCCCAGCCAATCGCCTACTCTAGCCCCAGCCCATCCCCTACTCTAGCCCCAGCCCATCCCCTACTCTAGCCCCATTCCCTACTTTACTCTAGCCCCAGCCTAGCCCCAGCCCATCGCCTACTCTAGCCCCAGCCCATCGCCTACTCTAGCCCCAGCCCATCGCCTACTCTAGCCCCAGCTCCATCCCCTACTCTAGCCCCAGCCCCATCCCCTAGTCTAGCCCCAGCCCCATCCCCTACTCTAGCCCCAGCCCATCCCCTACTCTAGCCCCAGCCCATCGCCTACTCTAGCCACAGCCAATCGCCTACTCTAGCCCCAGCCCATCCCCTACTCTAGCCCCAGCCCATCCCCTACTCTAGCCCCATTCCCTACTTTACTCTAGCCCCAGCCTAGCCCCAGCCCATCGCCTACTCTAGCCCCAGCCCATCGCCTACTCTAGCCCCAGCCCATCGCCTACTCTAGCCCCAGCTCCATCCCCTACTCTAGCCCCAGCCCCATCCCCTAGTCTAGCCCCAGCCCCATCCCCTACTCTAGCCCCAGCCCATCCCCTAGTCTAGACCATCCCCTATTCTAGCCCCACCCCATCCCCTACTCTAGCCCCAGCCCATCCCCTGCTCTTGCCCCATCCCCTACTTTAGTCTAGCCACGGCCCATCCCTCACTCTAGCCCCAGCCCATCCCTTACTCTAGCCCCAGCCCATCCCTTACTCTAGCCCCATCCCATCCCCTGATCTAGCCCCATCCCCTGCTCTAGCCCCATCCCATCCCCTGCTCTAGCCCCAGCCCATCCCCTGCTCTAGCCCCAGCCCATCCCCTGCTCTAGCTCTAGCCCCAGCCCATCCCCTGCTCTAGCTCTAGCCCCAGCCCATCCCCTGCTCTAGCCCCAGCCCATCCCCTGCTCTAGCCCCAGCCCATCCCCTGATCTAGCCCCAGCCCATCCCCTGATCTAGCCCCAGCCCATCCCCTGATCTAGCCCCAGCCCATCCCCTGATCTAGCCCCAGCCCATCCCCTGATCTAGCCCCAGCCCATCCCCTGATCTAGCCCCATCCCATCCCCTGCTCTAGCCCCAGCCCATCCCTTAGTCTAGCCCCAGCCCATCCCTTACTCTAGCCCCAGCCCATCCCTTACTCTAGCCCCAACCCCTACTTTACTCTAGCCCCATCCCATCCCCTGTTCTAGCCCCATCCCTTGCTCTAGACCCATCCCATCCCCTGCTCTAGCCCCATCCCCTCATCTAGCCCCATCCCCTGCTCTAGCCCCGTCCCCTGCTCTAGCCCCATCCCATCCCCTGCTCTAGCCCCAGCCCATCCCCTGCTCTAGCCCCAGCCCATCCCTTACTCTAGACCCAGCCCATCCCTTACTCTAGACCCAGCCCATCCCTTACTCTAGCCCCAACCGCCACTTTACTCTAGCCCCATCCCCTGCTCTAGCCCCATCCCATCCCCTGCTCTAGCCCCATCCCATCCGCTGCTCTAGCCCCATCCCCTACTCTACTCTAGCCCCATCCGTTGCTCTAGCCCCATCCCCTGCTAAGATTGTCTTGTGGCACACAGGAAACCCAAGGTCAAACCCAGTCAAATGCACACACCATAATAAATAAATATATATATATAGTGTGTGCATTTAACTGGGTTTAAGCCTGGAATGGAATGCGAACAAACCAGAGATCACATTCAAATACTGCAACACTATTAGGTTGAATGTGACCTGTTGTCTTCAAGACCATGTTCATTTGCTTTAACTCTAGTGTCCCATGTGTACTTGTGGGACACCACAAAAAGAAGCTAAACATCACACAGTTCTTCGCGCCACACATATGTACTGACTGCCCACACAAGCTCCCGTTTGGCCTACAGAAAACACATCTAACCGATGAGATACACAAGCTCCCGTTAGGCCTACAGAAAACACATCTAACCGATGGGATACACAAGCTCCCGTCAGGCCTACAGAAAACACATCTAACCGATGAGATACACAAGCTCCCGTCAGGCCTACAGAAAACACATCTAACCGATGGGATACACAAGCTCCCGTCAGGCCTACAGAAAACACATCTAACCGATGGGATACACAAGCTCCCGTTAGGCCTAAAGAAAACACATCTAACCGATGGGATACACAAGCTCCCGTCAGGCCTACAGAAAACACATCTAACCGATGGGATACACAAGCTCCCGTCAGGCCTACAGAAAACACATCTAACCGATGGGATACACAAGCTCCCGTCAGGCCTACAGAAAACACATCTAACCGATGGGATACACAAGCTCCCGTCAGGCCTACAGAAAACACATCTAACCGATGGGATACACAAGCTCCCGTCAGGCCTACAGAAAACACATCTAACCGATGGGATACACAAGCTCCCGTCAGGCCTACAGAAAACACATCTAACCGATGGGATACACAAGCTCCCGTTAGGCCTAAAGAAAACACATCTAACCGATGGGATACACAAGCTCCCGTGAGGCCTACAGAAAACACATCTAACCGATGGGATACACAAGCTCCCGTTAGGCCTACAGAAAACACATCTAACCGATGGGATACACAAGCTCTCGTCAGGCCTACAGAAAACACATCTAACTGACGGATATACACAGAGCTACATTCCGTGACAAACGACAACAGTTTTATCACAATTTCAAAACGGACTGGTTGATCAAAGTAGGAAACCACGTGTTCTAACAACGAGCCGCAGTATTGTAACTGTCTTTGTCTATTTTCGGCTTATGCTACTTTGCAAACTACTAGTGCCACTTAGAATTGGTTAGCCTAGGTTATAACACCCCTTAATAACATAGACAGGTTCCACACTGAAAATATGCAAAAAACTGTTTGAAAAAAGGAGTGTATTTTTATCCGAATCTTTAAGCCTCGGTCACTCACCAAATCGACATCCAGGGCAGAATTCATCCCTATACAGTGTTCAATGTAGAATTGTTTATCCATATTTTTTTTTTTTTTTTTAAGTACAAGGATCAGGCAGAATAATCTAAATTGAATATCTGTTTATCGAGAAAAACAATAAGAAGAAAAATACAGATTTTGGTGTGTCGCTCAGCTCTTTAAATAACTGTTCCAGGCAATGGATGTGATTTCACACAGGCAATTTTATTAATTTAGAAAACATATTCTGTTCCATTTTAACTCTGTAATATTACATCATGCTTAATTTTTTGTTGTCTTGACCGTGACAAGGGGCTCAGGAAATAAGGGAAATTTACTAAATTTACAAAACAAGGCTATGCCACGTTATAATATAACCAGTGGATATTACGGCTTCAATAAATTAAATCTTAAATGGCACTTCCTTTTTTATTGACTAAATATACACTGGGTATACGAAACATTAAGAACACCTGCTCTTTCCATGGCATAGACTGACCAGGTGAATCCAGGTGAAAGCTATGATCCCCTTATTGATGTCACTTGTTAAATCCACTTCAAATCGGTGTAGATGACGGGTTAAAGAAGGATTTTTAACCCTCGAGACATGGACTGTGTATTGTGTACCTCTATACCAGGCGGTGTCAGAGGAAGGCCCTAAAAATGGTCAAAGACTCCAGCCACCCCAGTCATAGACTGTTCTCTCTGCTACCGCACGGCAAGTGGTACCGGAGCTCCAAGTCTAGGTCCAAGAGGCTTCTGAACAGACTCTACCCCCAAGCCATAAGACTCCTGAACACCTAATCAAATGGCTACCCAGACTATTTACATTGCCCCCCCCTCTCTCACCGCTGCTACTCTCAGTTGTCATCTATGCATTGTCACTTTAATAACTCTACCTTCATGTACATACTACCTCAAATAACCCAGTGCCCCTCCACATTGACTCTGTACCGTAACATCCTGTATATAGCCTCCACATTGACTCAGTACCGGTACCCCCTGTATATTGACTCTGTACCGGTATCACCTGTATATAGTCTCCACATTGACTCTGTACTGGTACCCCCTGTATATAGCCTCCACATTGACTCTGTACCGGTACACCCTGTATATAACCTCCACATTGACTCTGTACCGGTACCCCCTGTATATAGCCTCCACATTGACTCTGTACCGGTACCCCCTGTATATAGCCTCCACATTGACTCTGTACCGGTACCCCCCTGTATATAGCCTCCACATTGACTCTGTACCGGTACCCCCTGCATATAGCCTCCACATTGACTCTGTACCGGTACCCCCTGTATATAGCCTCCACATTGACTCTGTACCGTAACACCCTGTATATAGCCTCCACATTGACTCTGTACTGGTACCCCCTGTATATAGCCTCCACATTGACTCTGTACCGTAACACCCTGTATATAGCCTCCACATTGACTCTGTACCGGTACCCCCTGTATATAGCCTCCACATTGACTCTGTACTGTAACACCCTGTATATAATTAATTACTTGTTACTTGTATTGCTTCTTCTTATCCATACTTTTTTGAAACTGCACTGTTGGTTAAAGGCTTGTAAGTCAGCATTTCACCTTAAGGTTGTGTTCGGCATTTCACCTTAAGGTCTACTACACCTGTTGTATTCAGCATTTCACTGTAAGGTCTACTACACCTGTTGTATTCAGCATTTCACTGTAAGGTGTAGGTCTACTACACCTGTTGTATTCAGCATTTCACTGAGGTCTACTACACCTGTTGTATTCAGCATTTCATTGTAAGGTCTACCTACACCTGTTGTATTCAGCATTTCACTGTAAGGTCTACCTACACCTGTTGTATTCAGCATTTCACTGTAAGGTCTACTACACCTGTTGTATTCAGCATTTCACTGTAAGGTCTACTACACCTACAGTACAACCCTACCGTACAACTCTACAGTACAACCCAACAACCCAACCCTACCGTACAATGCTACAGCACAACCCTACAGTACAGTACAACCCTACCGTACAGCACGACCCTACAGCACGACCCTACAGCACGACCCTACAGCACGACCCTACAGCACGACCCTACAGTACAACCCAACTCTACAGTACAACCCAACCCTACAGTACAACCCAACCCTACAGTACAACCCAACAGTACAACCCAACAGTACAACCCAACCCTACAGTACAACCCCACAGTACAACCCCACAGTACAACCTTACAGTACAACCCTACCGTACAACCCTACCGTACAACCCTACCGTACAACCCTACCGTACAACTCTACAGTACAACCCAACCCTACAGTACAACTCTACAGTACAACCCAACCCTACAGTACGACCCTACAGTACGACCCAACCCTACAGTACAACCCAACCCTACAGTACAACCCAACCCTACAGTACAACCCAACCCTACAGTACAACCCTACAGTACAACCCTACAGTACAACCCTACAGTACAACCCTACCGTACAACCCTACCGTACAACCCTACCGTACAACCCTACCGTACAACCCTACCGTACAACTCTACAGTACAACTCTACAGTACAACCCTACAGTACAACCCAACCCTACAGTACAACTCTACAGTACAACCCTACAGTACAACTCTACAGTAAAACCCAACCCTACAACTCTACAGTACAACCCTACCGTACAACCCTACAGTACAACCCTACAGTACAACCCTACCGTACAACCCTACAGTACAACTCTACAGTACAACTCTACAGTACAACCCTACAGTACAACTCTACAGTATAACCCTACAGTATAACCCTACCGTACAACCCTACAGTACAACCCTACAGTACAACCCTACAGTACAACCCTACAGTACAACCCAACCCTACAGTACAACCCTACCGTACAACCCTACAGTACAACCCTACAGTACAACCCTACAGTACAACCCTACAGTACAACCCAACCCTACAGTACAACCCTACCGTACAACCCTACAGTACAACCCTACAGTACAACCCTACAGTACAACCCTACAGTACAACCCTACAGTACAACCCTACAGTACAACCCAACCCTACCGTACAACTCTACAGTACAACCCAACCCTACAGTACATCTCTACAGTACAACCCAACTCTACAGTACAACCCTACAGTACAACCCTACCGTACAACCCTACCGTACAACTCTACAGTACAACCCTACAACCCAACCCTACAGTACATCTCTACAGTACAACCCAACCCTACAGTACAACCCTACAGTACAACCCTACAGTACAACCCTACAGTACAACTCTACAGTACAACCCAACCCTACAGTACAACCCTACAGTACAACCCTACAGTACAACCCTACAGTACAACCCTACAGTACAGTACAACCCTACAGTACGACCCTACAGTACAACCCTACAGTACAACCCAACCCTACAGTACAACTCTACAGTACGACCCTACAGTACAACCCTACAGTACAACCCTACAGTACAACCCAACCCTACAGTACGACCCTACAGTACAACCCTACAGTACGACCCTACAGTACAACCCTACAGTACAACCCTACAGTACAACCCAACCCTACAGTACAACTCTACAGTACAACCCTACAGTACAACTCTACAGTACAACCCTACAGTACAACCCAACCCTACAGTACGACCCTACAGTACAACCCTACAGTACGACCCTACAGTACAACCCAACCCTACAGTACAACTCTACAGTACAACCCTACAGTACAACCCAACCCTACAGTACAACTCTACAGTACAACCCTACAGTACAACCCTACAGTACAACCCAACCCTACAGTACAACTCTACAGTACAACCCTACAGTACAACCCAACCCTACAGTACAACTCTACAGTACAACCCTACAGTACAACCCAACCCTACAGTACAACCCTACAGTACAACCCTACAGTACAACCCTACAGTATAACCCTACAGTACAACTCTACAGTACAACCCTACAGTACAACCCAACAGTACAACTCTACAGTACAACCCTACAGTACAACCCTACAGTACAACCCTACAGTACAACCCTACAGTACAACCCAACCCTACAGTACAACTCTACAGTACAACCCTACAGTACAACCCTACAGTACAACCCTACAGTACAACCCAACCCTACAGTACAACTCTACAGTACAACCCTACCGTACAACCCTACAGTACAACTCTACAGTACAACCCTACAGTACAACCCTACAGTACAACCCTACAGTACAACTCTACAGTACAACCCTACAGTACAACCCTACAGTACAACCCAACCCTACAGTACAACCCTACCGTACAACCCTACAGTACAACCCTACAGTACAACCCTACAGTACAACCCAACCCTACCGTACAACCCTACAGTACAACCCTACAGTACAACCCTACAGTACAACCCAACCCTACAGTACAACCCTACAGTACAACCCTACAGTACAACCCTACAGTACAACCCAACCCTACAGTACAACCCTACAGTACAACCCTACAGTACAACCCTACAGTACAACCCAACCCTACCGTACAACCCTACAGTACAACTCTACAGTACAACCCTACAGTACAACCCTACAGTACAACCCTACAGTACAACTCTACAGTACAACCCTACAGTACAACCCTACAGTACAACCCAACCCTACAGTACAACTCTACAGTACAACCCTACCGTACAACCCTACAGTACAACCCTACAGTACAACCCTACAGTACAACCCAACCCTACAGTACAACCCTACAGTACAACCCTACAGTACAACCCTACAGTACAACCCTACAGTACAACCCAACCCTACAGTACAACTCTACAGTACAACTCTACAGTACAACCCAACCCTACAGTACAACCCTACAGTATAACCCTACAGTACAACCCTACAGTACAACTCTACAGTACAACTCTACAGTATAACCCTACAGTACAACCCTACAGTACAACTCTACAGTACAACCCTACAGTACAACCCAACCCTACAGTACAACCCTACAGTACAACCCTACAGTACAACCCTACAGTACAACCCTACAGTACAACTCTACAGTACAACTCTACAGTATAACCCTACAGTACAACTCTACAGTACAACCCTACAGTACAACCCAACCCTACAGTACAACCCTACAGTACAACCCTACAGTACAACCCTACAGTACGACCCTACAGTACGACCCTACAGTACGACCCTACAGTACGACCCTACAGTACGACCCTACAGTACAACCCTACAGTACAACCCTACAGTACAACTCCATCCTGCCACGACCGTAAAGTAGGCATACACGTTTTATTCAATTTTACACTCAGCAAGTCACATATGACTGACTAGTTTGACACCCTATTCCCTATATAGTGCACTACTATAAACCAGAGCCCTATTCCCTATATAGTGCACTACTTTAGACCAGAGCCCTATTCCCTATATAGTGCACTACTTTAGACCAGAGCCCTATTCCCTATATAGTGCACTACTTTAGACCAGAGCCCTATTCCCTATATAGTGCACTACTTTAGAACAGAGCCCTATTCCCTATATAGTGCACTACTTTAGAACAGAGCCCTATTCCCTATATAGTGCACTACTTTAGACCAGAGCCCTATTCCCTATATAGTGCACTACTTTAGACTAAAGCCCTATGCCACCCTATATAGTGCACTACATTAGACCAGAGCCCTATTCCCTATATAGTGCACTACTTTTGACCAGAGCCCTATGCCACCCTATATAGTGCACTACTTTAGACCAGAGCCCTATTCCCTATATAGTGCACTACTTTAGTCCAGAGCCCTATGCCACCCTATATAGTGCACTACTTTAGACCAGAGCCCTATTCCCTATATAGGGCACTACTTTAGACCAGAGCCCTATGCCACCCTATTCCCTATATAGTGCACTACTTTAGACCAGAGCCCTAAGCCACCTTATATAGTGCACTACTTTAGACCAGAGCCCTATGTCTTCCTATTCCCTACATAGTGCACTACTTTAGACCAGAGCCCTATGCCAACATATTCCCTATATAGTGCACTACTTTAGATCAGAGCCCTATTCCCTGTATAGTGCACTACTTTAGACCAGAGCCCTATTCCCTATATAGTGCACTACTATAGACCAGAACCCTATTCACTATAAAGGTCACTACTATTGACCAGGTCCCAAAGGGCTCTGTTTAAGAGAAACATGCATCTGTATCAGATATTCGCATCATGGTTACAATCTGTGAAGCCGTCAACACTGCCCAGAACGGACAAGACTTGTAAAGGCAAAGCTAAAGAAGTGACAGCAGACTAACCGTTGTAGTAACATGACTCACAGATCCAACTCCCATCCCCACGTCACATCACCAAGCGCCACACATCACAAATGCAGACGGTCATCTTTCGGAGCTCCCACAACCAATTGATGGCTAGGCTTATCTTTAGGAGCTCCCACAACCAACTGATGGCTAGGCTTATCTTTAGGAGCTCCCACAACCAACTGATAAGCTAGGCTTATCTTTAGGAGCTCCCACAACCAACTGAATTCTAGGCTCATCTTTAGGAGCTCCCACAACCAACTGATGGCTAAGCTTATCTTTAGGCGCTCCCACAACCAACTGATGGCTAGGCTTATCTTTAGGCGCTCCCACAACCAACTGATGGCTAAGCTTATCTTTAGGAGCTCCCACAACCAACTGATGGCTAAGCTTATCTTTAGGCGCTCCCACAACCAACTGATGGCTAGGCTTATCTTTAGGCGCTCCCACAACCAACTGATGGCTAGGCTTATCTTTAGGAGCTCCCACAACCAATTGATGGCTAGGCTCATCTTTAGGAGCTCCCACAACCAATTGATGGCTAGGCTTATCTTTAGGAGCTCCCACAACCAACTGATAAGCTAGGCTTATCTTTAGGAGCTCCCACAACCAACTGAATTCTAGGCTCATCTTTAGGAGCTCCCACAACCAACTGATGGCTAAGCTTATCTTTAGGCGCTCCCACAACCAACTGATGGCTAGGCTTATCTTTAGGCGCTCCCCCAACCAACTGATGGCTAAGCTTATCTTTAGGAGCTCCCACAACCAACTGATGGCTAAGCTTATCTTTAGGAGCTCCCACAACCAACTGATGGCTAAGCTTATCTTTAGGCGCTCCCACAACCAACTGATGGCTAGGCTTATCTTTAGGCGCTCCCACAACCAACTGATGGCTAGGCTTATCTTTAGGCGCTCCCACAACCAATTGATGGCTAGGCTTATCTTTAGGAGCTCCCACAACCAACTGATAAGCTAGGCTTATCTTTAGGAGCTCCCAGAACCAACTGAATTCTAGGCTTATCTTTAGGAGCTCCCACAACCAACTGAATTCTAGGCTCATCTTTAGGAGCTCCCACAACCAAATGATGGCTAAGCTTATCTTTAGGCGCTCCCACAACCAACTGATGGCTAGGCTTATCTTTAGGCGCTCCCACAACCAACTGATGGCTAAGCTTATCTTTAGGAGCTCCCACAACCAACTGATGGCTAAGCTTATCTTTAGGCGCTCCCACAACCAACTGATGGCTAGGCTTATCTTTAGGCGCTCCCACAACCAACTGATGGCTAAGCTTATCTTTAGGAGCTCCCACAACCAACTGATGGCTAAGCTTATCTTTAGGCGCTCCCACAACCAACTGATGGCTAGGCTTATCTTTAGGCGCTCCCACAACCAACTGATGGCTAAGCTTATCTTTAGGAGCTCCCACAACCAACTGAATTCTAGGCTCATCTTTAGGAGCTCCCACAACCAACTGATGGCTAAGCTTATCTTTAGGAGCTCCCACAACCAGCCAAACCAACAATGCTTTGTGATGGAGACAGAACTTACTATTGTGCACAGTCGATGAGCTGGTACTCGTTGGATCTCTCGAAGCACGCCTTCACTCCCTCGTCATCCCAGAGCTTCTTGGCATGATCAAAGAACTCCTGGACAGAGAGCAGAGAGAAGGAAGGAGGTGATCCATCAATGACATTGTATTACCATAAGCTACAGGTGGTTATGAAGGGGAAACACACACACACACACACACACGTGTTTAGTGACAACAAGCTTATTTAAAACAGAGCCATTCAAACTTCAACCTGTATGAAGCCCACCACTGTATAAAACAATCTGTACAGACAGTGACAGGCATTCATTTATACCACCGATGATTTTCAAACTTTTTCAACGGGGACCCCATTTTTACCATCCAAAATTCAAGTAACTCCACCCCAAATATAAATGACACAATCTTTAAAAATATATATATGTATATATAAATTAATAAAATTGTTTGTTTTTTTAATTGTAAATTTATTTTCACATTAACAAAGAACTTTAAATTAATTACACTTTCATCTCTCTTATCAAAATGAAGAGAACCAATACACACATTTAGTCAATAAAATTCTAATTGTTCTAATTATTTATGAATAACGTTTGTATTATTGTACCATAAAATAAACTGTAGTCTAAACTCTTGATTCACCACACTTTGAATACCACACATTAATACTGTTGAACATTCTAGAAATCTGTAGACACTGTAGCTGCACTTGGAAAAATATTCTGTTGCAATTTATTCTGTGATAGAGTTTTTTTCCTTCTATAAAATGTGTCTTGATTGTGATAAGGGCTCAGGAAATAAGAGTCTCTTTTCTGCTAAATTTACACAACAACAAGGCAATGCTACGTTATAATATAAACGGTGGATACCACAGTGTCAATAAAGTCATTTTAAATGGCACTTGCTTTTTTACTGACAAAATATACACATTAACTACAGTACATCTCCAACCCCCCTACAGTACCACATCTCCAACCCCCCCTACAGTACCACATCTCCAACCCCCCCTACAGTACCACATCTCCAACCCCCCCTACAGTACCACATCTCCAACCCCCCCCTACAGTACCTCTCCAACCCCCCTACAGTACCACATCTCCAACCCCCCTACAGTACCACATCTCCAACCCCCTACAGTACCTCTCCAACCCCCCTACAGTACCACATCTCCAACCCCCCTACAGTACCACATCTCCAACCCCCCTACAGTACCACATCTCCAACCCCCCTACAGTACCACATCTCCAACCCCCCTACAGTACCACATCTCCAACCCCCCTACAGTACCACATCTCCAACCCCCCTACAGTACCACATCTCCAACCCCCCTACAGTACCACATCTCCAACCCCCCTACAGTACCACATCTCCAACCCCCCTACAGTACCACATCTCCAACCCCCCTACAGTACCACATCTCCAACCCCCCTACAGTACCACATCTCCAACCCCCCTACAGTACCACATCTCCAACCCCCCTACAGTACCTCCAACCCCAGCCTCCCCTACAGTACCTCCAACCCCAGCCTCCCCTACAGTACCCTGTCTCCAACCCCAGCCTCCCCTACAGTACCTCCAACCCCAGCCTCCCTACAGTACCCTGTCTCCAACCCCAGCCTCCCCTACAGTACCTCCAATCCCAGCCTCCCCTACAGTACCATGTCTCCAACCCCAGCCTCCCCTACAGTACCATGTCTCCAACCCCAGCCTCCCCTACAGTACCCTGTCTCCAACCCCCCTACAGTACCACATCTCCAACCCCCTACAGTACCACATCTCCAACCCCCCTACAGTACCACATCTCCAACCCCCCTACAGTACCACATCTCCAACCCCCCTACAGTACCACATCTCCAACCCCCCTACAGTACCACATCTCCAACCCCCTACAGTACCACATCTCCAGCCCCCCTACAGTACCACATCTCCAACCCCCCTACAGTACCACATCTCCAACCCCCCTACAGTACCACATCTCCAACCCCCCTACAGTACCACATCTCCAACCCCCCTACAGTACCACATCTCCAACCCCCTACAGTACCACATCTCCAACCCCCCTACAGTACCACATCTCCAACCCCCCTACAGTACCACATCTCCAACCCCCCTACAGTACCACATCTCCAACCCCCCTACAGTACCACATCTCCAACCCCCCTACAGTACCACATCTCCAACCCCCCTACAGTACCACATCTCCAACCCCCCTACAGTACCACATCTCCAACCCCCCTACAGTACCACATCTCCAACCCCCCTACAGTACCACATCTCCAACCCCCCTACAGTACCACATCTCCAACCCCCCTACAGTACCACATCTCCAACCCCCCTACAGTACCACATCTCCAACCCCCCTACAGTACCACATCTCCAACCCCCCTACAGTAGCACATCTCCAACCCCCCTACAGTAGCACATCTTCAACCCTCCTACAGTACCTCCAACCCCAGCCTCCCCTACAGTACCTCCAACCCCAGCCCCTCCTACAGTACCTCCAACCCCAGCCCCTCCTACAGTACCTCCAACCCCAGCCTCCCCTACAGTACCTCCAACCCCAGCCTCCCCTACAGTACCCTGTCTCCAACCCCAGCCTCCCCTACAGTACCTCCAACCCCAGCCTCCCCTACAGTACCTCCAACCCCAGCCTCCCCTACAGTACCCTGTCTCCAACCCCAGCCTCCCCTACAGTACCGTGTCTCCAACCCCAGCCTCCCCTACAGTACCCTGTCTCCAACCCCAGCCTCCCCTACAGTACCGTGTCTCCAACCCCAGCCTCCCCTACAGTACCCTGTCTCCAACCCCAGCCTCCCCTACAGTACCCTGTCTCCAACCCCAGCCTCCCCTACAGTACCCTGTCTCCAACCCCAGCCTCCCCTACAGTACCATGTCTCCAACCCCAGCCTCCCCTACAGTACCTCCAACCCCAGCCTCCCCTACAGTACCGTGTCTCCAACCCCAGCCTCCCCTACAGTACCCTGTCTCCAACCCCAGCCTCCCCTACAGTACCTCCAACCCCAGCCTCCCCTACAGTACCTCCAACCCCAGCCCCTCGTACAGTACCTCCAACCCCAGCCCCTCCTACAGTACCTCCAACCCCAGCCTCCCCTACAGTACCTCCAACCCCAGCCTCCCGCTACAGTACCTCCAACCCCAGCCTCCCCTACAGTACCCTGTCTCCAACCCCAGCCTCCCCTACAGTACCTCCAACCCCAGCCTCCCCTACAGTACCGTGTCTCCAACCCCAGCCTCCCCTACAGTACCCTGTCTCCAACCCCAGCCTCCCCTACAATACCCTGTCTCCAACCCCAGCCTCCCCTACAGTACCTCCAACCCCAGCCTCCCCCTACAGTACCTCCAATCCCAGCCTCCCTACAGTACCTCCAACCCCAGCCTCCCTACAGTACCCTGTCTCCAACCCCAGCCTCCCCTACAGTACCCTGTCTCCAACCCCAGCCTCCCCTACAGTACCTTGTCTCCAACCCCAGCCTCCCCTACAGTACCATGTCTCCAACCCCAGCCTCCCCTACAGTACCATGTCTCCAACCCCAGCCTCCCCTACAGTACCCTGTCTCCAACCCCAGCCTCCCCTACAGTACCCTGTCTCCAACCCCAGCCTCCCCTACAGTACCTCCAACCCCAGCCTCCCCTACAGTACCTCCAACCCCAGCCTCCCCTACAGTACCTCCAACCCCAGCCTCCCCTACAGTACCCTGTCTCCAACCCCAGCCTCCCCTACAGTACCCTGTCTCCAACCCCAGCCTCCCCTACAGTACCCTGTCTCCAACCCCAGCCTCCCCTACAGTACCCTGTCTCCAACCCCAGCCTCCCCTACAGTACCCTGTCTCCAACCCCAGCCTCCCCTACAGTACCCTGTCTCCAACCCCAGCCTCCCCTACAGTACCATGTCTCCAACCCCAGCCTCCCCTACAGTACCATGTCTCCAACCCCAGCCTCCCGCTACAGTACCTCCAACCCCAGCCTCCCCTACAGTACCCTGTCTCCAACCCCAGCCTCCCCTACAGTACCTCCAACCCCAGCCTCCCCTACAGTACCGTGTCTCCAACCCCAGCCTCCCCTACAGTACCCTGTCTCCAACCCCAGCCTCCCCTACAATACCCTGTCTCCAACCCCAGCCTCCCCTACAGTACCTCCAACCCCAGCCTCCCCCTACAGTACCTCCAATCCCAGCCTCCCTACAGTACCTCCAACCCCCGCCTCCCTACAGTACCCTGTCTCCAACCCCAGCCTCCCCTACAGTACCCTGTCTCCAACCCCAGCCTCCCCTACAGTACCTTGTCTCCAACCCCAGCCTCCCCTACAGTACCATGTCTCCAACCCCAGCCTCCCCTACAGTACCATGTCTCCAACCCCAGCCTCCCCTACAGTACCCTGTCTCCAACCCCAGCCTCCCCTACAGTACCCTGTCTCCAACCCCAGCCTCCCCTACAGTACCCTGTCTCCAACCCCAGCCTCCCCTACAGTACCTCCAACCCCAGCCTCCCCTACAGTACCTCCAACCCCAGCCTCCCCTACAGTACCTCCAACCCCAGCCTCCCCTACAGTACCCTGTCTCCAACCCCAGCCTCCCCTACAGTACCCTGTCTCCAACCCCAGCCTCCCCTACAGTACCCTGTCTCCAACCCCAGCCTCCCCTACAGTACCCTGTCTCCAACCCCAGCCTCCCCTACAGTACCCTGTCTCCAACCCCAGCCTCCCCTACAGTACCCTGTCTCCAACCCCAGCCCCTCCTACAGTACCTCCAACCCCAGCCTCCCCTACAGTACCGTGTCTCCAACCCCAGCCTCCCCTACAGTACCTCCAACCCCAGCCCCTCCTACAGTACCTCCAACCCCAACCTCCCCTACAGTACCTCCAACCCCAGCCTCCCTACAGTACCTCCAACCCCAGCCTCCCTACAGTACCGTGTCTCCATCCCCAGCCTCCCTACAGTACCGTGTCTCCATCCCCAGCCTCCCCTACAGTACCCTGTCTCCAACCCCAGCCTCCCCTACTGTACCTCCAACCCCAGCCTCCCCTACAGTACCTCCAACCCCAGCCTCCCTACAGTACCTCCAACCCCAGCCTCCCTACAGTACCTCCAACCCCAGCCTCCCTACAGTACCGTGTCTCCATCCCCAGCCTCCCTACAGTACCGTGTCTCCATCCCCAGCCTCCCCTACAGTACCCTGTCTCCAACCCCAGCCTCCCCTACTGTACCTCCAACCCCAGCCTCCCCTACTGTACCTCCAACCCCAGCCTCCCCTACAGTACCTCCAACCCCAGCCTCCCCTACTGTACCTCCAACCCCAGCCTCCCCTACTGTACCTCCAACCCCAGCCTCCCTACAGTACCGTGTCTCCATCCCCAGCCTCCCTACAGTACCGTGTCTCCATCCCCAGCCTCCCCTACTGTACCTCCAACCCCAGCCTCCCCTACAGTACCTCCAACCCCAGCCTCCCTACAGTACCATGTCTCCATCCCCAGCCTCCCCTACAGTACCACATCCCCAGCCTCCCCTACTGTACCTCCAACCCCAGCCTCCCCTACTGTACCTCCAACCCCAGCCTCCCCTACAGTACCTCCAACCCCAGCCTCCCCTACAGTACCTCCAACCCCAGCCTCCCTACAGTACCTCCAACCCCAGCCTCCCCTACAGTACCTCCAACCCCAGCCTCCCCTACAGTACCTCCAACCCCAGCCTCCCCTACAGTACCTCCAACCCCAGCCTCCCCTACAGTACCTCCAACCCCAGCCTCCCCTACAGTACCTCCAACCCCAGCCTCCCCTACAGTACCCTGTCTCCAACCCCAGCCTCCCCTACAGTACCGTGTCTCCAACCCCAGCCTCCCCTACAGTACCTCCAACCCCAGCCCCTCCTACAGTACCTCCAACCCCAACCTCCCCTACAGTACCTCCAACCCCAGCCTCCCTACAGTACCTCCAACCCCAGCCCCTCCTACAGTACCTCCAACCCCAGCCCCTCCTACAGTACCTCCAACCCCAGCCTCCCCTACAGTACCCTGTCTCCAACCCCAGCCTCCCCTACAGTACCTCCAACCCCAGCCCCTCCTACAGTACCTCCAACCCCAGCCTCCCCTACAGTACCTCCAACCCCAGCCCCTCCTACAGTACCCTGTCTCCAACCCCAGCCTCCCCTACAGTACCTCCAACACCAGCCTCCCCTA
The DNA here is from genome assembly GCF_036934945.1 of Oncorhynchus masou masou. Classification (NCBI taxonomy): domain Eukaryota; kingdom Metazoa; phylum Chordata; class Actinopteri; order Salmoniformes; family Salmonidae; genus Oncorhynchus; species Oncorhynchus masou. The sequence goes on along the minus strand of NC_088228.1, from coordinate 2,868,370 downwards.
CAGTACCTCCAACCCCAGCCCCTCCTACAGTACCCTGTCTCCAACCCCAGCCTCCCCTACAGTACCTCCAACCCCAGCCTCCCCTACAGTACCCTGTCTCCAACCCCAGCCTCCCCTACAGTACCTCCAACCCCAGCCCCTCCTACAGTACCTCCAACCCCAGCCTCCCCTACAGTACCTCCAACCCCAGCCCCTCCTACAGTACCCTGTCTCCAACCCCAGCCTCCCCTACAGTACCTCCAACCCCAGCCTCCCCTACAGTACCTCCAACCCCAGCCCCTCCTACAGTACCCTGTCTCCAACCCCAGCCTCCCCTACAGTACCTCCAACCCCAGCCTCCCCTACAGTACCCTGTCTCCAACCCCAGCCTCCCCTACAGTACCATGTCTCCATCCCCAGCCTCCCCTACAGTACCTCCAACCCCAGCCTCCCCTACAGTACCTCCAACCCCAGCCTCCCCTACAGTACCTCCAACCCCAGCCTCCCCTACAGTACCTCCAACCCCAGCCTCCCTACAGTACCTCCAACCCCAGCCTCCCCTACAGTACCTCCAACCCCAGCCTCCCCTACAGTACCTCCAACCCCAGCCTCCCCTACAGTACCTCCAACCCCAGCCTCCCCTACAGTACCTCCAACCCCAGCCTCCCTTACAGTACCTTGTCTCCAACCCCAGCCTCCCCTACAGTACCCTGTCTCCAACCCCAGCCTCCCCTACAGTACCTCCAACCCCAGCCTCCCCCTACAGTACCCTGTCTCCAACCCCAGCCTCCCCTACAGTACCATGTCTCCAACCCCAGCCTCCCCTACAGTACCTCCAACCCCAGCCTCCCCTACAGTACCTCCAACCCCAGCCTCCCCTACAGTACCCTGTCTCCAACCCCAGCCTCCCCTACAGTACCTCCAACCCCAGCCTCCCCTACAGTATCTCCAACCCCAGCCTCCCTACAGTACCCTGTCTCCAACCCCAGCCTCCCCTACAGTACCTCCAACCCCAGCCTCCCCTACAGTACCCTGTCTCCAACCCCAGCCTCCCTACAGTACCCTGTCTCCAACCCCAGCCTCCCTACAATACCCTGTCTCCAACCCCAGCCTCCCCTACAATACCCTGTCTCCAACCCCAGCCTCCCCTACAGTACCTCCAACCCCAGCCTCCCCCTACAGTACCTCCAACCCCAGCCTCCCCTACAGTACCCTGTCTCCAACCCCAGCCTCCCCTACAGTACCCTGTCTCCATCCCCAGCCTCCCCTACAGTACCCTGTCTCCAACCCCAGCCTCCCCTACAGTACCTCCAACCCCAGCCTCCCCTACTGTACCCTGTCTCCAACCCCAGCCTCCCCTACAGTACCGTGTCTCCAACCCCAGCCTCCCCTACAGTACCTCCAACCCCAGCCCCTCCTACAGTACCTCCAACCCCAACCTCCCCTACAGTACCTCCAACCCCAGCCTCCCTACAGTACCTCCAACCCCAGCCCCTCCTACAGTACCTCCAACCCCAGCCTCCCTACAGTACCTCCAACCCCAGCCTCCCCTACAGTACCGTGTCTCCAACCCCAGCCTCCCCTACAGTACCTCCAACCCCAGCCTCCCTACAGTACCTCCAACCCCAGCCCCTCCTACAGTACCTCCAACCCCAGCCTCCCTACAGTACCTCCAACCCCAGCCTCCCCTACAGTACCCTGTCTCCAACCCCAGCCTCCCCTACAGTACCCTGTCTCCAACCCCAGCCTCCCCTACAGTACCCTGTCTCCAACCCCAGCCTCCCTACAGTACCGTGTCTCCAACCCCAGCCTCCCTACAGTACCGTGTCTCCATCCCCAGCCTCCCCTACTGTACCTCCAACCCCAGCCTCCCTACAGTACCTCCAACCCCAGCCTCCCTACAGTACCCTGTCTCCATCCCCAGCCTCCCCTACAGTACCCTGTCTCCAACCCCAGCCTCCCCTACAGTACCCTGTCTCCAACCCCAGCCTCCCCTACAGTACCCTGTCTCCAACCCCAGCCTCCCCTACAGTACCTCCAACCCCAGCCTCCCCTACAGTACCATGTCTCCAACCCCAGCCTCCCCTACAGTACCATGTCTCCATCCCCAGCCTCTCCTACAGTACCTCCAACCCCAGCCTCCCCTACAGTACCTCCAACCCCAGCCTCCCTACAGTACCTCCAACCCCAGCCTCCCCTACAGTACCTCCAACCCCAGCCTCCCCCTACAGTACCTCCAACCCCAGCCTCCCCTACAGTACCGTGTCTCCAACCCCAGCCTCCCCTACAGTACCCTGTCTCCAACCCCAGCCTCCCCTACAGTACCTCCAACCCCAGCCTCCCCTACAGTACCTCCAACCCCAGCCTCCCCTACAGTACCTCCAACCCCAGCCCCTCCTACAGTACCCTGTCTCCAACCCCAGCCTCCCCTACAGTACCTCCAACCCCAGCCTCCCCTACAGTACCATGTCTCCAACCCCAGCCTCCCCTACAGTACCTCCAACCCCAGCCTCCCCTACAGTACCGTGTCTCCAACCCCAGCCTCCCCTACAGTACCTCCAACCCCAGCCCCTCCTACAGTACCTCCAACCCCAACCTCCCCTACAGTACCTCCAACCCCAACCTCCCCTACAGTACCTCCAACCCCAGCCTCCCTACAGTACCTCCAACCCCAGCCCCTCCTACAGTACCCTGTCTCCAACCCCAGCCTCCCTACAGTACCGTGTCTCCAACCCCAGCCTCCCTACAGTACCATGTCTCCATCCCCAGCCTCCCCTACAATACCCTGTCTCCAACCCCAGCCTCCCCTACAGTACCTCCAACCCCAGCCTCCCCTACAGTACCGTGTCTCCATCCCCAGCCTCCCCTACTGTACCTCCAACCCCAGCCTCCCCTACAGTACCCTGTCTCCAACCCCAGCCTCCCCTACAGTACCCTGTCTCCAACCCCAGCCTCCCCTACAGTACCTCCAACCCCAGCCTCCCTACAGTACCATGTCTCCATCCCCAGCCTCCCCTACAGTACCATGTCTCCAACCCCAGCCTCCCCTACAGTACCCTGTCTCCAACCCCAGCCTCCCCTACAGTACCATGTCTCCATCCCCAGCCTCCCCTACAGTACCTCCAACCCCAGCCTCCCCTACAGTACCTCCAACCCCAGCCTCCCCTACAGTACCTCCAACCCCAGCCTCCCTACAGTACCTCCAACCCCAGCCTCCCTTACAGTACCTTGTCTCCAACCCCAGCCTCCCCTACAGTACCCTGTCTCCAACCCCAGCCTCCCTACAGTACCATGTCTCCAACCCCAGCCTCCCCTACAGTACCCTGTCTCCAACCCCAGCCTCCCCTACATTACCTCCAACCCCAGCCTCCCCTACAGTACCTCCAACCCCAGCCTCCCTACAGTACCCTGTCTCCAACCCCAGCCTCCCCTACAGTACCTCCAACCCCAGCCTCCCCTACAATACCCTGTCTCCAACCCCAGCCTCCCCTACAGTACCCTGTCTCCAACCCCAGCCTCCCTACAGTACCTCCAACCCCAGCCCCTCCTACAGTACCTCCAACCCCAGCCTCCCCTACAGTACCTCCAACCCCAGCCTCCCCTACAGTACCCTGTCTCCAACCCCAGCCTCCCCTACAGTACCTCCAACCCCAGCCTCCCCTACAGTACCCTGTCTCCAACCCCAGCCTCCCCTACAGTACTGTGTCTCCAACCCCAGCCTCCCCTACAGTACCCTGTCTCCAACCCCAGCCTCCCCTACAGTACCCTGTCTCCAACCCCAGCCTCCCCTACAGTACCATGTCTCCAACCCCAGCCTCCCCCTACAGTACCTCCAACCCCAGCCTCCCCTACAGTACCTCCAACCCCAGCCTCCCCTACAGTACCCTGTCTCCAACCCCAGCCTCCCCTACAGTACCTCCAACCCCAGCCTCCCTACAGTACCTCCAACCCCAGCCTCCCCTACAGTACCCTGTCTCCAACCCCAGCCTCCCCTACAGTACCTCCAACCCCAGCCTCCCCTACAGTACCCTGTCTCAACCCCAGCCTCCCCTACAGTACCTCCAACCCCAGCCTCCCTACAGTACCATGTCTCCAACCCCAGCCTCCCCTACAGTACCCTGTCTCCAACCCCAGCCTCCCCTACAGTACCCTGTCTCCAACCCCAGCCTCCCCTACAGTACCATGTCTCCAACCCCAGCCTCCCCTACAGTACCCTGTCTCCAACCCCAGCCTCCCCTACAGTACCGTGTCTCCAACCCCAGCCTCCCCTACAGTACCCTGTCTCCAACCCCAGCCTCCCCTACAGTACCTCCAACCCCAGCCTCCCTACAGTACCATGTCTCCAACCCCAGCCTCCCCTACAGTACCCTGTCTCCAACCCCAGCCTCCCCTACAGTACCCTGTCTCCAACCCCAGCCTCCCCTACAGTACCTTGTCTCCAACCCCAGCCTCCCCTACAGTACCGTGTCTCCAACCCCAGCCTCCCCCTACAGTACCCTGTCTCCAACCCCAGCCCCTCCCCCAACCCCAGCCTCCCCTACAGTACCATGTCTCCAACCCCAGCCTCCCCTACAGTACCCTGTCTCCAACCCCAGCCTCCCCTACAGTACCCTGTCTCCAACCCCAGCCTCCCCTACAGTACCTTGTCTCCAACCCCAGCCTCCCCTACAGTACCTTGTCTCCAACCCCAGTCCCCTACAGTACCTTGTCTCCAACCCCAGCCTCCCCTACAGTACCCTGTCTCCAACCCCAGCCTCCCCTACAGTACCCTGTCTCCAACCCCAGCCTCCCCTACAGTACCATGTCTCCAACCCCAGCCTCCCCTCAGTACCATGTCTCCAACCCCAGCCTCCCCTACAGTACCATGTCTCCAACCCCAGCCTCCCCTACAGTACCTCCAACCCCAGCCTCCCCAACCCCAGTCTCCAACCCCAGCCTCCCCTACAGTACCCTGTCTCCAACCCCAGCCCCTCCTACAGTACCTCCAACCCCAGCCCCTCCTACAGTACCTCCAACCCCAGCCCCTCCTACAGTACCTCCAACCCCAGCCTCCCTACAGTACCTCCAACCCCAGCCCCTCCTACAGTACCTCCAACCCCAGCCCCTCCTACAGTACCTCCAACCCCAGCCCCTCCTACAGTACCTCCAACCCCAGCCCCTCCTACAGTACCTCCAACCCCAGCCTCCCCACAGTACCTCCAACCCCAGCCCCTCCTACTAGTACCTCCAACCCCAGCCTCCCCTACAGTACCTCCAACCCCAGCCCCTCCTACAGTACCTCCAACCCCAGCCTCCCCTACAGTACCTCCAACCCCAGCCCCTCCTACAGTACCTCCAACCCCAGCCTCCCCTACAGTACCTCCAACCCCAGCCCCCCTACAGTACCTCCAACCCCAGCCTCCCCTACAGTACCTCCAACCCCAGCCCCTCCTACAGTACCTCCAACCCCAGCCTCCCCTACAGTACCTCCAACCCCAGCCCCCCTACAGTACCCCTCCCAACCCCAGCCCCTCCCCTACAGTACCTCCAACCCCAGCCCCTCCTACAGTACCTCCAACCCCAGCCTCCCCTACAGTACCTCCAACCCCAGCCCCTCCAACCCCAGCCCCTCCCTACAGTACCTCCAACCCCAGCCCCTCCTACAGTACCTCCAACCCCAGCCCCTCCTAGTACCTCCAACCCCAGCCCCTCCTACAGTACCTCCAACCCCAGCCCCTCCTACAGTACCTCCAACCCAGCCTCCCCTACAGTACCTCCAACCCCAGCCCCCCCTACAGTACCTCCAACCCCAGCCTCCCCTACAGTACCTCCAACCCCAGCCCCCCTACAGTACCTCCAACCCCAGCCTCCCCTACAGTACCTCCAACCCCAGCCCCTCCTACAGTACCTCCAACCCCAGCCCCTCCTACAGTACCTCCAACCCCAGCCTCCCCTACAGTACCTCCAACCCCAGCCCCTCCTACAGTACCTCCAACCCCAGCCTCCCCTACAGTACCTCCAACCCCAGCCTCAGTACCTCCAACCCCAGCCCCTCCTACAGTACCTCCAACCCCAGCCTCCCCTCTCCCAACCCCAGCCTCCCCTACAGTACCTCCAACCCCAGCCCCTCCTACAGTACCTCCAACCCCAGCCCCTCCTACAGTACCTCCAACCCCAGCCCCTCCTACAGTACCTCCAACCCCAGCCTCCCCTACAGTACCATGTCTCCAACCCCAGCCCCTCCTACAGTACCTCCAACCCCAGCCCCTCCTACAGTACCTCCAACCCCAGCCTCCCCTACAGTACCTCCAACCCCAGCCCCTCCTACAGTACCTCCAACCCCAGCCCCTCCTACAGTACCTCCAACCCCAGCCCCTCCTACAGTACCTCCAACCCCAGCCCCTCCTACAGTACCTCCAACCCCAGCCCCTCCTACAGTACCTCCAACCCCAGCCCCTCCTACAGTACCTCCAACCCCAGCCTCCCCTACAGTACCTCCAACCCCAGCCCCTCCTACAGTACCTCCAACCCCAGCCTCCCCTACAGTACCTCCAACCCCAGCCTCCCCCTACAGTACCCTGTCCCAACCCCAGCCTCCCCTACAGTACCTGTCTCAACCCCAGCCTCCCCTACAGTACCCTGTCTCAACCCCAGCCTCCCCTACAGTACCTCCAACCCCAGCCTCCCCTACAGTACCCTGTCTCCAACCCCAGCCTCCCCTACAGTACCCTGTCTCCAACCCCAGCCTCCCCTACAGTACCTCCAACCCCAGCCTCCCCTACCAAACCCCAGCCTCCCCTACAGTACCATGTCTCCAACCCCAGCCTCCCCTACAGTACCCTGTCTCCAACCCCAGCCTCCCCTACAGTACCATGTCTCCAACCCCAGCCTCCCCTACAGTACCCTGTCTCCAACCCCAGCCTCCCCCCTACAGTACCTCCAACTCCCCTACAGTACCATGTCTCCAACCCCAGCCTCCCCTACAGTACCATGTCTCCAACCCCAGCCTCCCCTACAGTACCATGTCTCCAACCCCAGCCTCCCCTACAGTACAGTCTCCAACCCCAGCCTCCCCTACAGTCTCCAACCCCAGCCTCCCCTACAGTACCCTGTCTCCAACCCCAGCCTCCTACAGTACCGTGTCTCCAACCCCAGCCTCCCCTACAGTACCTCCAACCCCAGCCTCCCCTACAGTACCCTGTCTCCAACCCCAGCCTCCCCCCCAGCCTCCCCTACAGTACCCTGTCTCCAACCCCAGCCTCCCTACAGTACCTCCAACCCCAGCCTCCCCCTACAGTACCCCCCTGTCTCCAACCCCAGCCTCCCCTACAGTACCATGTCTCCAACCCCAGCCTCCCCTACAGTACCTCCAACCCCAGGTCCCTCCAACCCCAGCCTCCCCTACAGTACCTCCAACCCCAGCCTCCCCTACAGTACCCTGTCTCCAACCCCAGCCTCCCCTACAGTACCATGTCTCCAACCCCAGCCTCCCCTACAGTACCCTGTCTCCAACCCCAGCCTCCCCTACAGTACCCTGTCTCCAACCCCAGCCTCCCCTACAGTACCATGTCTCCAACCCCAGCCTCCCTACCCCAACCCCAGCCTCCCCAGTACCCTGTCTCCAACCCCAGCCTCCCCTACAGTACCCTGTCTCCAACCCCAGCCTCCCCTACAGTACCTCCAACCCCAGCCTCCCCTACAGTACCATGTCTCCAACCCCAGCCTCCCCTACAGTACCCTGTCTCAACCCCAGCCTCCCCTACAGTACCCTGTCTCCCCCTACCCCAGCCTCCCTCCCTACAGTACCCTGTCTCCAACCCCAGCCTCCCCTAGTACCCTGTCTCCAACCCCAGCCTCCCCCTACAGTACCCCAACCCCAGCCTCCCCTACAGTACCTCCAACCCCAGCCTCCCCTACAGTACCCTGTCTCCAACCCCAGCCTCCCCTACAGTACCTCCCACCCCAGCCTCCCCTACAGTACCCTCCAACCCCAGCCTCCCAACCCCAGCCTCCCCTACAGTACCCTGTCTCCAACCCCAGCCTCCCCTACAGTACCCTCCAACCCCAGCCTCCCCTACAGTACCCTGTCTCCAACCCCAGCCTCCCCTACAGTACCCTGTCTCCAACCCCAGCCTCCCCCTACAGTACCCTGTCTCCAACCCCAGCCTCCCCTACAGTACCTCCAGTACAGTACCTGTCTCCAACCCCAGCCTCCCCTACAGTACCCTGTCTCCAACCCCAGCCTCCCCTACAGTACCCTGTCTCCAACCCCAGCCTCCCCTACAGTACCCTGTCTCCAACCCCAGCCTCCCCCTACAGTACCCTGTCTCAACCCCAGCCTCCCCTACAGTACCTCCAACCCCAGCCTCCCCTACAGTACCCAGTACAACCCCAGCCTCCCCTACAGTACCTCTCCAACCCCAGCCTCCCCTACAGTACCATGTCTCCAACCCCAGCCTCCCCTACAGTACCCTGTCTCCAACCCCAGCCTCCCCTACAGTACCCTGTCTCCAACCCCAGCCTCCCCTACAGTACCCTGTCTCCAACCCCAGCCTCCCCTACAGTACCTGTCTCCAACCCCAGCCTCCCCTACAGTACCTCCAACCCCAGCCTCCCCAGTACAGCCTCCCCTACCCTGTCTCCAACCCCAGCCTCCCCTACAGTACCCTGTCTCCAACCCCAGCCTCCCCTACAGTACCCTGTCTCCAACCCCAGCCTCCCCTACAGTACCCTGTCTCCAACCCCAGCCTCCCCTACAGTACCTCCCCTATGTCTCCAACCCCAGCCTCCCCAGTACCATGTCTCCAACCCCAGCCTCCCCTACAGTACCCTGCCTCTCAGTACCTCCAACCCCAGCCTCCCCTACAGTACCCTCTCCAACCCCAGCCTCCCTACAGTACCCAACCCCAGCCTCCCCTACAGTACCCTGTCTCAACCCCAGCCTCCCCTACAGTACCCTGTCTCCAACCCCAGCCTCCCCTACAGTACCCTGTCTCCAACCCCAGCCTCCCCTACAGTACCCTGTCTCCAACCCCAGCCTCCCCTACAGTACCCTGTCTCCAACCCCAGCCTCCCCTACAGTACCCTGTCTCAACCCCAGCCTCCCCTACAGTACCTCCAACCTCCCCTACAGTACCTCCCAACCCCAGCCTACAGTACCTCCAACCCCAGCCTCCCCAGTACCCTGTCTCCAACCCCAGCCTCCCCTACAGTACCTCTCAACCCCAGCCTCCCCTACAGTACCCTGTCTCCAACCCCAGCCTCCCCTACAGTACCCTGTCTCCAACCCCAGCCTCCCCTACAGTACCCTGTCTCCAACCCCAGCCTCCCCTACAGTACCCTGTCTCCAACCCCAGCCTCCCCTACAGTACCATGTCTCCAACCCCAGCCTCCCCTACAGTACCTCTCCAACCCCAGCCTCCCCCTACAGTACCCTCTCCAACCCCAGCCTCCCCTACAGTACCTCCAACCCCAGCCTCCCCTACAGTACCTCTCAACCCCAGCCTCCCCTACAGTACCCTCCAACCCCAGCCTCCCCTACAGTACCCTGTCTCCAACCCCAGCCTCCCCTACAGTACCCTGTCTCCAACCCCAGCCTCCCCTACAGTACCCTGTCTCAACCCCAGCCTCCCCTACAGTACCCTGTCTCCAACCCCAGCCTCCCCTACAGTACCCTCTCCAACCCCAGCCTCCCCTACAGTACCCTGTCTCCAACCCCAGCCTCCCCTACAGTACCCTGTCTCCAACCCCAGCCTCCCCTACAGTACCTCCAACCCCAGCCTCCCCTACAGTACCTCCAACCCCAGCCTCCCCTACAGTACCCTGTCTCCAACCCCAGCCTCCCCTACTGTACCCAGTCTCACCCCAGCCTCCAACCCCAACCCCCCTACAGTACCAACCCCAGCCTCCCCTACAGTACTCCCAACCCCAGCCTCCCCTACAGTACCCCCCTACAGTCTCCAACCCCAGCCTCCCCAGTACCTCCAACCCCAGCCCCTCCTACAGTACCTCCAACCCCAGCCTACAGTACCTCCAACCCCAGCCTCCCCTCCACAGCCTCCCTCCCAACCCCAGCCTCCCTACAGTACCTCCCAACCCCAGCCTCCCCTACAGTACCTCCAACCCCAGCCCCTCCTACAGTACCTCCAACCCCAGCCTCCCCCTACAGTACCCCAACCCCAGCCCCTCCTACAGTACCTCCAACCCCAGCCTCCCTACAGTACCTCCAACCCCAGCCTCCCCTACAGTACCTCCAACCCCAGCCCCTCCTACAGTACCTCCAACCCCAGCCTCCCCTACAGTACCTCCAACCCCAGCCTCCCCTACAGTACCACCAACCCCAGCCCCCCTACAGTACCCCAATCCCAGCCTCCCCTACAGTCTCCAACCCCAGCCTCCCCTACAGTACCGTGTCTCCAACCCCAGCCTCCCCTACAGTACCTCCAACCCCAGCCTCCCCTACAGTACCCTGTCTCCAACCCCAGCCTCCCCTACAGTACCCTGTCTCCAACCCCAGCCTCCCCTACAGTACCCTGTCTCCAACCCCAGCCTCCCCTACAGTACCGTGTCTCCACCCCAGCCTCCCCTACAGTACCCTGTCTCCAACCCCAGCCTCCCCTACAGTACCCCAACCCCAGCTCCAACCCCCCCAGCCTCCCTACAGTACCATGTCTCCAACCCCAGCCTCCCCTACAGTATCTCCAACCCCAGCCTCCCCTACATTACCTCCAACCCCAGCCTCCCCTACAGTACCGTGTCTCCAACCCCAGCCTCCCCTACAGTACCGTGTCTCCAACCCCAGCCTCCCCTACAGTACCGTGTCTCCAACCCCAGCCTCCCCTACAGTACCATGTCTCCAATCCCAGCCTCCAACCTCCAACCCCAGCCTCCCTACAGTACCATGTCTCCAACCCCAGCCTCCCCTACAGTACCTCCAACCCCAGCCTCCCCTACAGTACCCTGTCTCCAACCCCAGCCTCCCCTACAGTACCATGTCTCCAACCCCAGCCTCCCCTACAGTACCATGTCTCCAACCCCAGCCTCCCTACAGTACCCTGTCTCCAACCCCAGCCTCCCCTACAGTACCATGTCTCCAACCCCAGCCTCCCCTACAGTACCCTGTCTCCAACCCCAGCCTCCCCTACAGTACCCTGTCTCCAACCCCAGCCTCCCCTACAGTACCATGTCTCCAACCCCAGCCTCCCCTACAGTACCTCCAACCCCAGCCTCCCCTACAGTACCCTGTCTCCAACCCCAGCCTCCCTACAGTACCCTGTCTCCAACCCCAGCCTCCCCTACAGTACCCTGTCTCCAACCCCAGCCTCCCCTACAGTACCCTGTCTCCAACCCCAGCCTCCCCTACAGTACCATGTCTCCAACCCCAGCCTCCCCTACAGTACCCTGTCTCCAACCCCAGCCTCCCCTACAGTACCCTGTCTCCAACCCCAGCCTCCCTACAGTACCATGTCTCCAACCCCAGCCTCCCCTACAGTACCCTGTCTCCAACCCCAGCCTCCCCAGTACAGTACCTCCAACCCCAGCCTCCCCTACAGTACCCCAACCCCAGCCTCCCCTTCAGTACCCTGTCTCCAACCCCAGCCTCCCCTACAGTACCATGTCTCCAACCCCAGCCTCCCCTACAGTACCCTGTCTCCAACCCCAGCCTCCCCTACAGTACCATGTCTCCAACCCCAGCCTCCCCTACAGTACCTCCAACCCCAGCCTCCCCTACAGTACCCTGTCTCCAACCCCAGCCTCCCCTACAGTACCCCAACCCCAGCCTGTCTCCAACCCCAGCCTCCCCTACAGTACCCTGTCTCCAACCCCAGCCTCCCCTACAGTACCTCCAACCCCAGCCTCCCCTACAGTACCTCCAACCCCAGCCTCCCCTACAGTACCTCCAACCCCAGCCTCCCCTACAGTACCCTGTCTCCAACCCCAGCCTCCCCTACAGTACCATGTCTCCAACCCCAGCCTCCCCTACAGTACCCTGTCTCCAACCCCAGCCTCCCCTACAGTACCTCCAACCCCAGCCTCCCCTACAGTACCATGTCTCCAACCCCAGCCTCCCCTACAGTACCCTGTCTCCAACCCCAGCCTCCCCTACAGTACCATGTCTCCAACCCCAGCCTCCCCTACAGTACCTCCAACCCCAGCCTCCCCTACAGTACCCTGTCTCCAACCCCAGCCTCCCCTACAGTACCTCCAACCCCAGCCTCCCCTACAGTACCTCCAACCCCAGCCTCCCCTACAGTACCCTGTCTCCAACCCCAGCCTCCCCCTACAGTACCATGTCTCCAACCCCAGCCTCCCCTACAGTACCCTGTCTCCAACCCCAGCCTCCCCTACAGTACCATGTCTCCAACCCCAGCCTCCCCTACAGTACCTCTCCAACCCCAGCCTCCCCTACAGTACCCTGTCTCCAACCCCAGCCTCCCCTACAGTACCCTCCAACCCCAGTCTCCAACCCCAGCCTCCCCTACAGTACCCTGTCTCCAACCCCAGCCTCCCCTACAGTACCTCCAACCCCAGCCTCCCCTACAGTACCTCCAACCCCAGCCTCCCCTACAGTACCCTGTCTCCAACCCCAGCCTCCCCTACAGTACCATGTCTCCAACCCCAGCCTCCCCTACAGTACCCTGTCTCCAACCCCAGCCTCCCCTACAGTACCATGTCTCCAACCCCAGCCTCCCCTACAGTACCCTCTCCAACCCCAGCCTCCCCTACAGTACCCTGTCTCCAACCCCAGCCTCCCCTACAGTACCTCCAACCCCAGCCTCCCCTACAGTACCTCCAACCCCAGCCTCCCCTACAGTACCCTCCAACCCCAGCCTCCCCTACAGTACCCTGTCTCCAACCCCAGCCTCCCCCTACAGTACCCTGTCTCCAACCCCAGCCTCCCCTACAGTACCTCCAACCCCAGCCCCCCTACAGTACCTCCAACCCCAGCCTCCCCTACAGTACCTCCAACCCCAGCCCCTCTCAGTACCCCACCCCAGCCCCTCCTACAGTACCTCCAACCCCAGCCTCCCCTACAGTACCTCCCCAGCCCCTCCTACAGTACCTCCAAGCCTCCCCAGCCTCCCCTACAGTACCTCCAACCCCAGCCTCCCCTAACCCCAGCCCCAGCCTCCCCTACAGTACCCTGTCTCCAACCCCAGCCTCCCCTACAGTACCCTGTCTCCAACCCCAGCCTCCCCTACTGTAGTCTCCAACCCCAGCCTCCCCTACAGTACCCTGTCTCCAACCCCAGCCTCCCTTACAGTACCTCCAACCCCAGCCTCCCCTACCCATGTCTCCAACCCCAGCCTCCCCTACAGTACCCTGTCTCCAACCCCAGCCTCCCCTACAGTACCTCCAACCCCAGCCTCCCCTACAGTACCTCCAACCCCAACCTCCCCTACAGTACCTCCAACCCCAGCCCCTCCTACAGTACCCTGTCTCCAACCCCAGCCCCTCCTACAGTACCTCCAACCCCAGCCCCTCCTACAGTACCTCCAACACCAGCCTCCCCTACAGTACCTCCAACCCCAGCCCCCCTACAGTACCTCCAACCCCAGCCTCCCCTACAGTACCTCCAACCCCAGCCCCTCCTACAGTACCTCCAACCCCAGCCCCTCCTACAGTACCTCCAACCCCAGCCTCCCCTACAGTACCTCCAACCCCAACCTCCCCTACAGTACCGTGTCTCCAACCCCAGCCTCCCCTACAGTACCCTGTCTCCAACCCCAGCCTCCCCTACAGTACCTCCAACCCCAGCCCCTCCTACAGTACCTCCAACCCCAGCCTCCCCTACAGTACCTCCAACCCCAGCCCCTCCTACAGTACCTCCAACCCCAGCCCCTCCTACAGTACCTCCAATCCCAGCCTCCCCTACAGTACCATGTCTCCAATCCCAGCCTCCCCTACAGTACCTCCAACCCCAGCCTCCACTACAGTACCATGTCTCCAACCCCAGCCTCCCCTACAGTACCTCCAACCCCAGCCTCCCCTACAGTACCCTGTCTCCAACCCCAGCCTCCCTACAGTACCCTGTCTCCAACCCCAGCCTCCCCTACAGTACCCTGTCTCCAACCCCAGCCTCCCTACAGTACCATGTCTCCAACCCCAGCCTCCCCTACAGTACCATGTCTCCAACCCCAGCCTCCCCTACAGTACCTCCAACCCCAGCCTCCCCTACAGTACCGTGTCTCCAACCCCAGCCTCCCCTACAGTACCCTGTCTCCAACCCCAGCCTCCCCTACAGTACCCTGTCTCCAACCCCAGCCTCCCCTACAGTACCCTGTCTCCAACCCCAGCCTCCCCTACAATACCCTGTCTCCAACCCCAGCCTCCCCTACAATACCCTGTCTCCAACCCCAGCCTCCCCTACAATACCCTGTCTCCAACCCCAGCCTCCCCTACAGTACCTCCAATCCCAGCCTCCCCTACAGTACCTCCAACCCCAGCCTCCCCTACAGTACCCTGTCTCCAACCCCAGCCTCCCCTACAGTACCCTGTCTCCAACCCCAGCCTCCCCTACAGTACCCTGTCTCCAACCCCAGCCTCCCCTACAGTACCATGTCTCCAACCCCAGCCTCCCCTACAGTACCCTGTCTCCAACCCCAGCCTCCCCTACAGTACCCTGTCTCCAACCCCAGCCTCCCCTACAGTACCTCCAACCCCAGCCTCCCCTACAGTACCCTGTCTCCAACCCCAGCCTCCCCTACAGTACCCTGTCTCCAACCCCAGCCTCCCCTACAGTACCTCCAACCCCAGCCTCCACTACAGTACCCTGTCTCCAACCCCAGCCTCCCCTACAGTACCTCCAACCCCAGCCTCCCCTACAGTACCGTGTCTCCAACCCCAGCCTCCCCTACAGTACCCTGTCTCCAACCCCAGCCTCCCCTACAGTACCCTGTCTCCAACCCCAGCCTCCCCTACAGTACCCTGTCTCCAACCCCAGCCTCCCCCTACAGTACCTCCAACCCCAGCCTCCCCTACAGTACCTCCAACCCCAGCCTCCCTACAGTACCCTGTCTCCAACCCCAGCCTCCCCTACAGTACCCTGTCTCCAACCCCAGCCTCCCCTACAGTACCCTGTCTCCAACCCCAGCCTCCCCTACAGTACCATGTCTCCAACCCCAGCCTCCCCTACAATACCCTGTCTTCAACCCCAGCCTCCCCTACAATACCCTGTCTCCAACCCCAGCCTCCCCTACAGTACCCTGTCTCCAACCCCAGCCTCCCCTACAGTACCCTGTCTCCAACCCGAGAGAACACCTTGGTTTGGGGGGGAAATAGAAAGTTGACTCCTGGGGGCTCTTTCCACAGAGCCGTGTGACAGCAGGCTGCTGAATACATGCACTGTTACAGTGCCTTAAAGAACTGCTGCTCTCTCACACACACATACACACACTTACTTCACTAAAGCCATTAAAAAAAATCTAACCTTAACCACACTGCTAACCTTAAATTACGACAAAAAAAAAGCATATTTTTTTCCCTCCATACATTTTTAAGATATAGCCAATGTAACTTCGCAGCTGGCCCATCGATCGCTCACTTCTGCCTCCAGGAACAAAACTCATGACAATAAACATTAACCGGCAGTTCGGGTGACTTCCCCTTGGAGAAAGCATAGGTCAGGGGTCGTCAAACTTTCTGGGGCCAAGGACCCCTTTTGTGTTCGCAAATTCATCAGGGAACCCCTTATAATCAAAACACAGTTAGATAAAAAACAATCATCACCTGACAAATGTATATTTCAGCAGCCACGTTGGCTGGTGGTCAGGGCTCCACAGTGTGAGCATGTCACTTACATGTGTTAATGCTCTTTGTGCTGTTGTCTGTGCCCAATAATGTTGTACTACCATGATGTGTTACTACCATGTTGTGTTGCTACCATGCTGTGTTGTCATGTGTTGCTACCATGTTGTGTTGCTACCATGCTGTGTTGTCATGTGTTGCTACCATGCTGTGTTGTCATGTGTTGCTACCATGCTGTGTTGTCATGTGTTGCTACCATGTTGTGTTGCTACCATGTTGTGTTGCTACCATGCTGTGTTGCTACCATGCTGTGTTGCTACCATGCTGTGTTGCTCATGTGTGTTGTCATGATGTGTTGCTCATGTTGTGTTGCTACCATGCTGTGTTGTCATGTGTTGCTACCATGCTGTGTTGTCATGTGTTGCTACCATGTTGTGTTGCTACCATGTTGTGTTGCTACCATGTTGTGTTGCTACCATGCTGTGTTGCTACCATGCTGTGATGCTACCATGCTGTGTTGCTACCATGTTGTGTTGTCATGTGTTGCTACCATGTTGTGTTGTCATGTTGTGCTGCTACCATGATGTGTTGTCATGTTGTGCTGCTACCATGATGCGTTGTCATGTTGTGTTGCTACCATGCTGTGTTGTCATGTGTTGCTACCATGTTGTGTTGCTACCATGCTGTGTTGTCATGTGTTGCTTCCATGCTGTTGTTGTCTTTGGTCTCTCTTTATGTAGTGTTGTCTCTTGTCGTGATGTGTGTTTTGTCCTATATTTTCATTTAATGTATTTTAAATCTCCCATCCCCGCAGGAGACCTTTTGCCTTTTGATAGGCCGTCATTGTAAATAAGAATTTGTTCTTAACGGACTTGCCGAGTTAAATCAAAAATAAGTACAAATTATTTTTCAGCAAGATGACATTTACTTTAATATAAAATGCTGCATTTGTTGTTTTCAAAGTATTTCTGCCATTTTGTTTCATAGCTGGTAAATGAATCTCACAAAGTCAAAGAACTAGGAATCCTCTATAGCGTTTTCCACCTCATGCTGCCACACTCCCTGGCTGGGGGCACCTAAAGAGCCGAGAGAGAGTAGAGGGAAAGATGTGTTTTTAGAAGCACTGCTCACAGGCACACAAGCTGGTCTACTGAAGTGTGACACGGCCTTTGTGTTTATTGGCTGTTTACGTTGTTATGTTCACAGGACAACTCAAACATAGCAATTGAAAGAAAAACAACCTAAGGAAGAGAAGACAACACTTCGACGAGTCAGATTTAATGTCACATGACTCGAGTCGCGTAACCTCCCGCCCTTAAAAGGGTCCAGGTTTTGCACAGGCAAAAATCCTAGAAAACCTAGTCCGCTTTCCACCAGAGTCCGGGAGTCGAATTCACCTTTCAGCTGGACAACGACATAAAACACAAGACCAAATCGAGTTGCTTACCAAGAAGACAGTGGTCGAGTTATAGTTCTGACTTCAATCCACTTGAAAATCTTCGGCAAGACCTGAAAATGGTTGTCAAGCAACGATCAACAAAGCATTTGAAAGAGCTTGAAGAATTTTGAAAAGTATATTTTTTTTTAAAGGCAAATGTTACACAATCCAGGTGTGGAACGCTCTTAAGAGACTTACTCAGAAAGGTGATTGTAAAAATGTATTGACTCAGGGGGTTTAATATATATATATTTTATATATATTTATTTTTTCCCAAAAATTTTCACATTTATTTTCACTTTGTCAAAGTATTTTTTGTTGATCGTTGACACAAAAAAAAAAAAAAAAAATCCATTTGAATCCCACTTTTTTTACACAACATGTGGAAAAAAGGCAAGGGGTGTAAATATTTTCTGAAAGCCCTGTAAAGGTCTGAATAAAAAGCTAATACGAGGAAGGAACGACCGAGGCGGCTGTTTTATGGCCTGTCACAAATGTTGATTTGGAGACGACTCAAAATATTAAGCGATTTACCGTTTAAAAAAATAAAATAAAAATAAATTCTGCTAAAGTGGCTATGTAGCATAAAACCAAGGCCATTTCAACGAGCTAACATTCAATTAGTTTAAATACGATTTTGAATGCTCCCAAAAATAAAACCACTGGAGCTCTGGGAGTGGGGGCGGAGCAGGGGGCGACGTGTGTCACCAGTTCGGGTGTGGCACAGAGGTCGAGAGAGAAAGTAGATCAACCGATTCGCTCGAGCCAGACAAACTTGTTTGCTGCCATTGGTTATCTTGCTCAGCCCTAATTGATGTGCTCTCTGTCACCTGGAGCTGCATGGCAAATTGTCCAGGAACACAAGAAAAATCACAAAGGGCCCTTTCATCTCTGACGGGACAAAATGTATCTCTGTTACAGTATCCAGAGGACTGACTATTGTGACAGAATAATCGCTATATTATCCATGTCGGTTATCAAACATGTTCTCTGAGGAGAATTCTGATTCTGTCTCTATGGATGTGTGATCTCTGGTAACATGTTCTCTGAGGAGAACTCTGATGCCGTCTCTATGGATGTGTGATCTCTGTGGTAACTTGTATCTGGACAGGGTGAACTCTGATGCCGTCTCTATGGATGTGTGATCTCTGGTAACATGTTCTCTGAGGAGAACTCTGATGCCGTCTCTATGGATGTGTGATCTCTGGTAACATGTTCTCTGAGGAGAACTCTGATGCCGTCTCTATGGATGTGTGATCTCTGGTAACATGTTCTCTGAGGAGAACTCTGATGCCGTCTCTATGGATGTGTGATCTCTGTGGTAACTTGTATCTGGACAGGGTGAACTCTGAATGGATGTGTATCTGGTAACATGTTCTCTGAGGAGAACTCTGATGCCGTCTCTATGGATGTGTGATCTCTGGTAACATGTTCTCTGAGGAGAACTCTGATGCCGTCTCTATGGATGTGTGATCTCTGGTAACATGTTCTCTGAGGAGAACTCTGATGCCGTCTCTATGGATGTGTGATCTCTGTGGTAACTTGTATCTGGACAGGGTGAACTCTGATACCGTCTCTATGGATGTGTGATCTCTGTGGTAACTTGTATCTGGACAGGGTGAACTCTGATGCCGTCTCTATGGATGTGTGATCTCTGGTAACATGTTCTCTGAGGAGAACTCTGATGCCGTCTCTATGGATGTGTGATCTCTGGTAACATGTTCTCTGAGGAGAACTCTGATGCCGTCTCTATGGATGTGTGATCTCTGTGGTAACTTGTATCTGGACAGGGTGAACTCTAAATGACTATTTAAAAAGAAAGGGGTTCCGTCTTCTCTGGAATGATGTCTTATTTTCAACGGTCCTCCACACAAGCCTTTATGCTGTGACACCCTGTGGAAATTGGGCCTTTGGTGGTCAGTTAACTGTCAACTTGGTATCGTTTGATTGGGTTGAGAAGGTTTTCTTCTTGCAGTGCGCATAGCCGTGTTGGGCGCATTACCGCCACCTACTGGACTGGAGTGTGATGAGACTACGGCATTTTTCGAGAACGTTCACTCTAGTCTCCATGAATGAGGAAGTAGAGCAACGTGGGCAACTGTTTGTTTTCAGTAAACTGGAGAGGGTGAAACTTATTCGCAGGTATGTGATCATAAGCTCCAGAGTGGCGCGGCGGTCGAAGGCACTGCATCTCAGTGCCAGAAGCGTCACTGCAGAGGATAAGTTCATTAGAGTTACCAGCCTCAGAAATTGCAGCCCAAATAAATGCTTCACAGAGTTCAAGTAACAGACATCTCAACATCAACTGTTCAGAGGAGACTGCGTGGATCAGGCCTTCATGGTCGAATTGCTGCAAAGAAACCACTACTAAAGGACACCAAAAAGAAGAGAGACTTGCTTTGGCCAAGAAACACAAGCAATGAACATTGATCTGATGAGTCCAAATGTGAGATTTTTGAAGAAGTAGAGTGATGGAGTGATGTAGTGCTGCATCAGATGACCTGGCCTCCACAATCACCCGACCTCAACCCAATTGAGATGGTTTGAGATGAGCCGGAATGCAGCCAAGGAAAAGCAGCCAACAAGTGCTCAGCATATGTGGGAACTCCTTCTAGACTGTTGGAAAAGCATTCCAGGTGAAGCTGGTTGAGAGAATGCCAAGAGTGTGCAAAGCTGTCATTAAGGCAAAGGGTGACTACTTTGAAGAACCTCAAATATGTTTTAATTTGTTTAACACTTTTTT
Source organism: Oncorhynchus masou masou (assembly GCF_036934945.1). NCBI lineage: Eukaryota > Metazoa > Chordata > Actinopteri > Salmoniformes > Salmonidae > Oncorhynchus > Oncorhynchus masou. Next base: position 2,848,484 of record NC_088228.1, on the reverse strand, counting down.
GGTTACTACATGACTCCATATGTGTTCTTTGATGGTGTTGATGTCTTCACTGTTATTCTACATTGTAGAAAATAGTACAAATAAATAAAAAACACTTGGCTGAGTAGGTGTTCTAAAACTTTTGACATTGTTGTTAATGTTGTCATGTTTGGCTCCTTTATCTGACTTCTGGTTCCCAGACACATCACACGAGACGGGACCCAACCGAGGCACGCCCACGCAAGACGGAACCCAACCGAGGCACGCCCACGCAAGACGGAACCCAAACGAGGCACGCCCACGCAAGACGGGACCCCACAGAGGCAAGACGGGACCCCACAGAGGCACGCCCCCGCGAGCCGGGACCCCACAGAGGCACGCCCCCGCGAGACGGGACCCCACAGAGGCACGCCCCTGCGAGCCGGGACCCCACAGAGGCACGCCCCTGCGAGACGGGACCCCACAGAGGCACGCCCCCGCGAGACGGGACCCCACAGAGGCACGCCCGCGCGAATACTTGATAGGTTTAACTGTAATCTCGTGCATATTGCTATTCATCTTATAGAGAAAAAATATTTTACGATGGGCTGATTGCTTATTAGGGGTTGCATGAGATACCCACATACAGTGCATTCAGAAAGTATTCAGACCCCTTCCCCTTTTCCAAATTTTCTTACATTACAGCCTGATTCTAAAATTAAAAATATTTTTAATCTACACACAATACCACACCACATAATGACAAAGCAAAAAATGTTGTAAATAAATTTTAAAAAACGTAATATGCCATAAATATTCAGACCCTTTGCTACGAGACTTTGAAATTGAGCTCAGGTCCATCCCATTGATCATCCTTGAGATGTTCTTACAACTTGATTGGAGTTTACCTGTGGTAAATTCAACTGATTGGACATGATATAAAAAGGTCCCACAGTTGACAGTGCATGTCAGAGCAAAAATCAAGCCATGAGGTCAAAGGAATTGTCCATAGAGAACCGAGACAGGATTGTGCCGAGGCACAGATCTGGGGAAGGGTACCAAAACATTTTTGGAGCATTGAAGGTCTCTAAGAACACAGTGGCCTCCATCATTCTTCAATGGAAGAAGTTTGGAACCACCAAGACGTTTCCTAGAGCTGGCCGACCGGCCAACCTGAGCATTCGGGGGAGAAGGGCCTTGGTCGGGGAGGTGACCAAGAACCTGATGGTCAGACTTCCTCTGTGGAGATGGGAGAAGCTTCCAGAAGGAAAACCATCTCTGCAGCACTCCACCAATCAGGCCTTTATGGTAGAGTGGCCAGACAGAAGCCACTCCTCAGTAAAAGGCACATGACAGCCCGCTTGGCTTTTGCCAAAAGGCACCTAAAGGACTCTCTGAACATGAGAAACAAGATTCTCTGGTCTGATGAAACCAAGATTGAACTCTTCGGCCTGAATGTCAAGCGTCATGTCTGGAGGAAACCTGGCACCATCCCTACGGTGAAGCATGGTGGTGGCAGCATCATGCTGTGGGGATGTTTTTCAGCGTCAGGGACTGGGAGACTAGTCAGGATCGAGGGAAAGATGAACTGAGCAAAGTACAGAGAGCTCCTTGATGAAAACCTGCTCCAGAGCGCTCAGGATCTCAGACTGGGACGAAGGTTCACCTTCCAACAGGACAACGACTAAGCACACAGCCAAGACAATGCAGTAGTGGCTTTGGGACAAGTCTCTGAATGTCCGTGAGTGGTCCAGCCAGAGTCTGGACTTGAGCCCGATCGAACATCTCTGGAGAGACCTGAAAATAGCTGTGCAGAGACACTCCCTGTCCAACCTGACAGAGCTGAAGAGGATCTGCAGAGGAGCACAGTGAGAAACTCCCCAAATACAGGTGTACCTAGCTTGTATCGTCATACCCAAGAAGACCCAAGGCTGTAATCGCTGCCAAAGGTGCTTCAACAAGTACTGAGTAAAGGGTCTGAATACTTAAGTAAAATGTGATATTTCAGTTTTACATTTTTTATAAGTTTGCTAACATTTCTACAAACTGGTTTTTGCTTTGTAATTATTATATATTTTTATATAATATTATTATTAGTATTATATTATATTATAGTATTATATCATATTATAATATTATATTATATAGTATTTTGTGTAGATTGATGAGGGGGGAAAAACAATTTAAGCAATTTTAGAACAAGGCTGTAACAAAATGTGGAAAAAGTCCATGGGGTGTGAAAACTTTCCAAATGCCCTGTAGATCCTATTCTGTCCATCAAATATTACCCAGCTCGTCTCGGCTGCATCAAAAACGTTGTAAAGAAGCTAGCTCGCTACAGTAGCCAGCGAAGTTAACATCTAGCTAGATAATAGAGTCCATTTTGCTGCGCTCCTTGTCCTGGTCAATTCCATTCATATGAAACATCCTGTTGGTAGATCACTGTAGCCTACTCTTCATTTACACAACTTTTAAAAAAACATTTTATTACATTTTGCATTGATTAGAAATCAACCAATAGCAACCAGCTACACCTGTAAAATGTGAAGGCTACCAATAGCAACCAGCTACACCTGTAAAACGTGTTTAAGGCTACCAATAGCAACCAGCTACATCTGTAAAACGTGTTTAGGCTACCAATAGCAACCAGCTACACCTGTAAAACGTGTTTAGGCTACCAATAGCAACCAGCTACACCTGTAAAACGTGTGAAGGCTACCAATAGCAACCAGCTACACCTGTAAAACAGCTACACCAGCTGTGTAAAACGTGTGAAGGCTACCAATAGCAACCAGCTACACCTGTAAAACGTGTTTAGGCTACCAATAGCAACCAGCTACACCTGTAAAACGTGTGAAGGCTACCAATAGCAACCAGCTACACCTGTAAAACGTAGCAAATAGCAACCAGCTACACCTGTAAAACGTGTTTAATAGGCTACCAATAGCAACCAGCTACACCTGTAAAACGTGTGAAGGCTACCAATAGCAACCAGCTACACCTGTAAACGTGTGAAGGCTACCAATAGCAACCAGCTACACCTGTAAAACGGCTACCAATAGCAACCAGCTACACCTGTAAAACGTGTTTAGGCTACCAATAGCAACCAGCTAAAAACGTAGCAAACCAGCTACACCTGTAAAACGTGTTTAGGCTACCAATAGCAACCAGCTATACCTGTAAAACGTGTGAAGGCTACCAATAACAACCAGCTACACCTGTAAAACGTGTTTAGTCTACCAATAGCAACCAGCTACACCTGTACAACGTGTTTAGGCTACCAATAGCACCCAGCTACACCTGTACAATGTGTTTAGGCTACCAATAGCAACCAGCTACACCTGTAAAATGTGTGAAGGCTACCAATAGCAACCAGCTACACCTGTACAACGTGTTTAGGCTACCAATAGCAACCAGCTACACCTGTACAACGTGTTTAGGCTACCAATAGCAACCAGCTACACCTGTACAACGTGTTTAGGCTACCAATAGCACCCAGCTACAACCTGTAAAACGTGTTTAGGCTACCAATAGCACCCAGCTACAACCTGTAAAACGTGTTTAGGCTACCAATAGCACCCAGCTACACCTGTAAAACGTGTTTAGGCTACCAATAGCACCCAGCTACACCTGTACAACGTGTTTAGGCTACCAATAGCACCCAGCTACAACCTGTAAAACGTGTTTAGGCTACCAATAGCACCCAGCTACAACCTGTAAAACGTGTTTAGGCTACCAATAGCACCCAGCTACACCTGTAAAACGTGTTTAGGCTACCAATAGCACCCAGCTACACCTGTAAAACGTGTGAAGGCTACCAATAGCAACCAGCTACACCTGTAAAACGTGTTTAGGCTACCAATAGCAACCAGCTACAACCTGTAAAACGTATTTAGGCTACCAATAGTACCCAGCTACACCTGTAAAACGTGTGAAGGCTACCAATAGCAACCAGCTACACCTGTAAAACGTGTGAAGGCTACCAATAGCAACCAGCTACACCTGTAAAACGTGTCAAGGCTACCAATAGCAACCAGCTACATCTGTAAAACGTGTTTAGGCTACCAATAGCAACCAGCTACACCTGTAAAACGTGTCAAGGCTACCAATAGCAACCAGCTACATCTGTAAAACGTGTTTAGGCTACCAATAGCAACCAGCTTAAAACGTGGGACAATCAACCAGCTAACCTGTAAACGTGTTTAGGCTACCAAAAGCACCCAGCTACACCTGTAAAACGCTACCAATAGCAACCAGCTACACATTTAGGCAAATAGCAACCAGCTGTAAAACGTGTTTAGGCTACCAATAGCAACCAGCTACACCTGTAAAACGTGTGAAGGCTACGGGTCTTTATGGGACATTCATAAAAACTGTAATAAAGCTGTCATTTACAACATGTTGAATGTAAATGGTCCATCCTATGTAGTCATGTAACATAGTGCCTTCAGAAAGTATTCATACCCCTTAACTTATTCCACATTTTGTTGCATTACATCCTGAATTCAAGATGGATGAAATCTCTTTCTTTTGTTCCCATCTTCATACCCTTTTCTTCTTTTTTTCTCTTTTCAAATTGAGCTCAGGTGAATCCAATTGATTGGAAACCACCTGTGGACAAATCAAGTCATTTGGACATGATTTAGAAAGAAAACCAGGTCCCACAGTAGACAGTGGAGGTCCACAGAACTGACATAGATCATTGAGACGAAGATGGAACTACTCTACAGCACTTCACCAATCTGGGCTTTATAGGGGGAGTGGCCAGACAGAAGCCGCTCCTGAGAAAAAGTCACATGACAGCACGTCAGGAGTTTGCAAAAAGGCACGTGAAAAACTCAGCGCATAAGGCAAAAGATTCTGTGGTCTGATGAGACAAATTGAGCTCTCGAGCCTGAATGAAAAGTGCTGTCTGGAGAAAACCAGGCACAGCTCATCACCCGTTGAACACCATCCCTACCGTGAAGCATGGTGGTGGCAGAACCATGCAATGGGGATGCTTTTCAGCAGCAGGGACTGGGACACAAGTAAGGATAGAGGGGCACAATGAATGGAGCCAAATTCAGCCAAATGCATGATGAGAACCTGCTTTAGAGTGCAAACGATCTTGGAATGTAAATCTTTGCCCCAGTCTAACAGAACAATGACCCCCAAGCACACAGCCAAAGCCACACTGGAATGGCTTCAGAACTACAATGTGAAAGTCCTTGAGTGGCCCAGCCAAACCCCAGACTTAAATCTCATTGAAAATCTGTGGAAAGACTTGAAGATTGCTATTCACCGCCACTCCCCATCTAACTAAACAGAGCTAGAGAAAATCCCAAAATCCAGATGTGCAAAGCTGACACAGACCTACCCAAGACGACTCAAAGCTGACACAGACCTACCCAAGACGACTCAAAGCTGACACAGACCTACCCAAGACGACTCAAAGCTGACACAGACCTACCCAAGACGACTCAAAGCTGACACAGACCTACCCAAGACGACTCAAAACTGTAAACACTGCCAAAAGGTGCTTCTACAAAGTATTAACTCAGGGGTGTGAATACTTATGTAAATGAGATATTTATGCATTTCATTTTTAATACATTTGCAAACATTTCTAAAAACATGTTTGTCATTATGGGGGTATTGTGTGTAGACGGGAAAGAAAGAATATTTAATAAATTCTGAATTCAGACTGGTGACAACAGAATGTGTAATAAGTCAAAGGGTATGTATACTTTCAGAAGGTACTTCCTTCAAAGTAGAGGGAACCTAACCTACATACTACTCGTTCCTTCAACAGTTGCCCTACTTCAGCTCACAGTAGGGTCACGATCTAACAGTTAACCCACTTTCAAGCATTATGATCTTTCCATGTTTTCAGATGTAAAAAAATGCACGACAACTCATCTATCTTCTAAAAGGGGAATTTCAAAATCAACCAGCAAAACTAGATGCACTGGAAGCCAGTATCGCGTTTGAATAAGGTGCCGGTTCGACAACATGACAAGTAGCGAGTGGCTAATTCAGCTTTAAAAAGGCTGAGAATTCTCTCATTCTGTGGATATGAACCCCACTGGTAACAATGTAGTGATGACAATAAGGTTAGAGCTAAGTGGTGTGGATATGAACCCCACTGGTAACAATGTAGTGATGACACTAAGGTTAGAGCTAAGTGGTGTGGATATGAACCCCACTGGTAACAATGTAGTGATGACACTAAGGTTAGAGCTAAGTGGTGTGGATATGAACCCCACTGGTAACAATGTAGTGATGACACTAAGGTTAGAGCTAAGTGGTGTGGATATGAACCCCACTGGTAACAATGTAGTGATGACAATAAGGTTAGAGCTAAGTGGTGTGGATATGAACCCCACTGGTGACAATGTAGTGATGACACTAAGGATAGAGCTAAGTGGTGTGGGTGGTGACAAACAAGGACATGTTGATAAACTAGGACATGGCCTTGTCTTTATCCCCACTGTACAGCCAGAAGCTCAGAGACCGGGGCCCCCCAGACAGACAGAGACCGGGGCCCCCTAGACAGACAGACTAGGGCACCCAAGACAGACAGAGACCGGGGCCCCCTAGACAGACAGACAGACAGGGGCCCCCTAGACAGACAGACAGTCTGGGGGGCCCCGGTCTCTGTCTGTCTTGGGGGCTCCGGTCTCTGTCTGTCTGTCTGAGAACAGGGGCCCCCAAGACAGAGAGACTAACATCACTAGGCTCTAATTGCTGGTGCATAGAGACTAGTAAGAGTGTGAGACTGTTTGAAACAGGGGGGTGTGGATTTACTGAGTGACATGCAAATTAATTCAAATTCTGAACGAATAACGCGACTATGAGGCTTTAAATTGGGGCGGGAGAGGGTCGTCAGTAATTAACACAGACACAAAGTCGTAAACTCTGCCAATTTCTACAATTTCTCTTCTTAAAATCTGATTTTTAAAACCCAAACCTTTGATTCGGGCAAATAAAGTTTACACAAACTATTTCTAAGATGCGTACTTTTAGATTTTCCCAACTCACTTCCTTGTTTATATCACTTGTGCTGCTTTACGCTTTGAAGTCCACAACGGAGATGGGGTTTTAAAGGGTCCACAACGTAAGGGGGGGTTCTAAAGGGTCCACAACGTAGAGGGGGGTTCTAAAGGGTCCACAACGTAGAGGGGGGGTTCTAAATGGTCCACAACTTAGATGGGGTTTTAAAGGGTCCACAAAATAGATGGGGTTCTAAAGGGTCCACAACGTAGGGTGGGTTCTAAAGGGTCCACTAGATGGTGATGGACAGAGATCAGACAAAAAAAAAGCAGGCTGTGTTCGCCGCTGCTGCCATGGACTACCATTCTGAGGCAGTTTGACAGAGAGAGGACTAGAGAGAGAAATAGAGGACCAGAGAGAGAAATAGAGAGAGAGAGGACCAGACACACAGAGAGAAAGAGAGGACCAGACACACAGAGAGAAAGAGAGGACCAGACACACAGAAAGAGAGGACCAGACACACAGAGAGAGAGGACCAGTCACCCCACCCCAACACCGGTCCTCCCAGTGCCACCCCACCCCAACACCGGTCCTCCCAGTGCCACCCCACCCCAACACCGGTCCTCCCAGTGCCACCCCACCCCATCACCGGTCCTCCCAGTGCCACCCCACCCCAACACCGGTCCTCCCAGTGCCACCCCACCCCAACACCGGTCCTCCCAGTGCCACCCCACCCCAACACCGGTCCTCCCAGTGCCACCCCACCCCAACACCGGTCCTCCCAGTGCCACCCCACCCCAACACCGATCCTCCCAGTGCCACCCCACCCCAACACCGATCCTCCCAGTGCCACCCCAACACCGGTGCTCCCAGTGCCACCCCACCGGTGCTCCCAGTGCCACCCCACCGGTGCTCCCAGTGCCACCCCACCGGTGCTCCCAGTGCCACCCCACCGGTCCTCCCAGTGCCACCCCACCCCACCGGTCCTCCCAGTGCCACCCCACCCCACCACAACACTGATCCTCCCAGTGCCACTCCACCCCACCACAACACTGATCCTTCCAGTGCCACCTCACCCCACCACAACACTGATCCTCCCAGTGCCACCTCACCCCACCACAACACTGATCCTCCCAGTGCCACCCCATCACAACAACTTAGACCTGTAGTACCCACTAGGGTTGCACAATTAAATCACATTTGTATTGAAATTGCAGACAGGCCCCGTTACCATGCAGACAGACAGGCCCCGTTACCATGCAGACAGACAGGCCCCGTTACCATGCAGACAGACAGGCCCCGTTACCATGCAGACAGACAATAATCCTGTCAGTGTATAGCTAGTAAACCTCATGCTGTCATCACCATTCTTTTTTAAAAAAGAGGGAGAAAACATCTCACAAGAAAGTTGTGGATTACAACAGGTGAGATTAGAATGACATCCAGGAAACAAGAAGTGTCAACCTAATGAATCCAATCTAAACTTGTCTGGGACGATCTCTAGGAATCACGATGAAAGCAAGTTCAAGTAACTCCTAGATTATAACTAAAGACCTGTGGCAAAACGATCATCATCAAACAGGATGCATAAGAAAAATTAGGCCTAACCGTTCTGTTACCCTGACAAGAATCAACTGAGAGCCTTTTGCATAAATATATATATATATAAAATATAAATATATATAAAATATAAATATATATAAAATATAAATATATATAAAATATAAATATATATAAAATATATATATATATAATAATAATAATTATAAATTATATAAATTATAAATAATAATATAAATAATAACAATCATTCTAAATAATAACAATTATATAAAATAATAGATATAAATAATAAATATAAATAATAGATATATATAATAATAAATATTAGTAATAATAATTATATATATTAATAATAAATATATATAATAATAATTATATATATAATAATGATATAATAATAATAGATATATATATATAATAATAAATAATAAATATTAATAATAATAATAGATATAATAATAATAAATATATATAATAATAATAAATATATATAATAATAATAAATATATAATAATAATAATAAATAAATATAAATATATATATACATAAACTTTCAAAGGATGATGATTTCCAGAACGATGAAAAACACGGTGTGTATTCCCATTTGGCCTGTCATGTGACCGGACTTTATCAGGGCCCTGATCAACACCAAGCAGAAGACAGTGTGTCCCATAATGCCACCCTATATCGAGAGAACTACTTTTCTGTCCAAAATAATTTTTTATTTTAACCAGGCAAGTCAGGTTAAAGAACAAATTCTTATTTACAATGATGACCTTCACCGGCCAAATTCTGACGACGCTGGGCCAATTGTGTGCCGCCCTATGTGACTCCCAATCACGGCCGGTTGTGATACAGCCTGGAATCGAACCAGGGTCTGTAGTGGAACCTCTAGCACTGAGATGCAGTGTCTTAAGAGTGCTGCACCCTAAATAACTGGGCCCTAAAAAACTATGTAGGGAATAGGATGCCATTTGGGAGACCTCATGTTCCCAGATGGATAATATGACCCAATCTGAATACTGAGAGGGTATACATCCCCAATGGCACCTTATTCACTATATGATGCATTACTTTTGACCACACCAAGCGCTCTCTCTCACATACACACACCTGAATGAAAACCTAAAACAGACATCTTACCTGTGTGTAGTCAAAGTCCGAGAGAGGAGCTATACTTTTGATGTATTCGATTCTGAACTGGTCTTCGGGGTTGGCGAGAGTGACTGGGGGTATCAAGGTACTCATGGCTGACACTATCGTCTAGAAAGAGGAGACACACACCGGCGGTAAGATGGATGAATACAGGATAAATACATTATAAAAACAATCAGGAAAATAGGATACGCGTGTCCAATCGAACACAGGCAGCATCTCAGATGGCACTCTATTCCCTATGTAGGGCCCTGGGCTACTGTCAACTACACAGGGACTCTAGGCTGTCATCTCATATGGCACCCTATTCCCTATGTAGGGCCCTGGGCTACTGTCAACTACACAGGGACTCTAGGCTGTCATCTCAGATGGCACTCTATTCCCTAGGTAGGGCCCTGGGCTACTGTCAACTACACAGGGACTCTAGGCTGTCATCTCAGATGGCACTCTATTCCCTATGTAGGGCCCTGGGCTACTGTCAACTACATAGGGACTCTAGTCTGTCATCTCATATGGCACTCTATTCCCTATGTAGGGCCCTGGGCTACTGTCAACTACACAGGGACTCTAGGCTGTCATCTCATATGGCACCCTATTCCCTATGTAGGGCCCTGGGCTACTGTCAACTACACAGGGACTCTAGGCTGTCATCTCATATGGCACTCTATTCCCTATGTAGGGCCCTGGGCTACTGTCAACTACACAGGGACTCTAGGCTGTCATCTCATATGGCACTCTATTCCCTATGTAGGGCCCCGGGCTACTGTCATCTGGCTCCGTGCCGTTTGGCTCCACCTTTCGGTTATTGGCCCCCATGTTAAGAGCATTGGGTCAGTAACCCGAAAGGGATTCAAACCAGGAACCTGAGTCAACGAGGTGAAACATCTGCTGATGTGCCCTTGAGCAAGGCACTTAACCTGAATTGCTCCTGTAAGTCGCTCTGGATAAGAGCATCTGCTACATGACTACAATGTAAAAGGCCCTGATATAAAGTACTGCACTATACAGTATAGAGAACAGGGCCCTGATATAAAGTACTGCACTATACAGTATAGAGAACAGGGCCCTGATATAGAGAACAGGGCCCTGATATAAAGCACTGCACTATACAGTATAGAGAACAGGGCCCTGATATAAAGTACTGCACTATACAGTATAGAGAACAGGGCCCTGATATAAAGTACTGCACTATACAGTATAGAGAACAGGGCCCTGATATAAAGCACTGCACTATACAGTATAGAGAACAGGGCCCTGATATAAAGCACTGCACTATACAGTATAGAGAACAGGGCCCTGATATAAAGTACTACACTATACAGTATAGAGAACAGGGCCCTGATATAAAGTACTGCACTATACAGTACAGAGAACAGGGCCCTGATATAAAGTACTGCACTATACAGTATAGAGAACAGGGCCCTGATATAAAGTACTGCACTATACAGTATAGAGAACAGGGCCCTGATATAAAGTACTGCACTATACAGTATAGAGAACAGGGCCCTGATAAAGTACTGCACTATACAGTATAGAGAACAGGGCCCTGATATAAAGTACTGCACTATACAGTATAGAGAACAGGGCCCTGATATAAAGCACTGCACTATACAGTATAGAGAACAGGGCCCTGATATAAAGCACTGCACTATACAGTATAGAGAACAGGGCCCTGATATAAAGTACTGCACTATACAGTATAGAGAACAGGGCCCTGATATAAAGTACTGCACTATACAGTATAGAGAACAGGGCCCTGATATAAAGTACTGCACTATACAGTATAGAGAACAGGGCCCTGATATAGAGAACAGGGCCCTGATATAAAGCACTGCACTATACAGTATAGAGAACAGGGCCCTGATATAAAGTACTGCACTATACAGTATAGAGAACAGGGCCCTGATATAAAGTACTGCACTATACAGTATAGAGAACAGGGCCCTGATATAAAGCACTGCACTATACAGTATAGAGAACAGGGCCCTGATATAAAGTACTGCACTATACAGTATAGAGAACAGGGCCCTGATATAAAGTACTACACTATACAGTATAGAGAACAGGGCCCTGATATAAAGTACTGCACTATACAGTACAGAGAACAGGGCCCTGATATAAAGTACTGCACTATACAGTATAGAGAACAGGGCCCTGATATAAAGTACTGCACTATACAGTATAGAGAACAGGGCCCTGATATAAAGTACTGCACTATACAGTATAGAGAACAGGGCCCTGATAAAGTACTGCACTATACAGTATAGAGAACAGGGCCCTGATATAAAGTACTGCACTATACAGTATAGAGAACAGGGCCCTGATATAAAGCACTGCACTATACAGTATAGAGAACAGGGCCCTGATATAAAGCACTGCACTATACAGTATAGAGAACAGGGCCCTGATATAAAGTACTGCACTATACAGTATAGAGAACAGGGCCCTGATATAAAGTACTGCACTATACAGTATAGAGAACAGGGCCCTGATATAAAGTACTGCACTATACAGTATAGAGAACAGGGCCCTGATATAAAGTACTGCACTATACAGTATAGAGAACAGGGCCCTGATATAGAGAACAGGGCCCTGATATAAAGTACTGCACTATACAGTATAGAGAACAGGGCCCTGATATAAAGCACTGCACTATACAGTACAGAGAACAGGGCCCTGATATAAAGTACTGCACTATACAGTATAGAGAACAGGGCCCTGATATAAAGCACTGCACTATACAGTATAGAGAACAGGGCCCTGATATAAAGTACTGCACTATACAGTACAGAGAACAGGGCCCTGATATAGAGAACAGGGCCCTGATATAAAGTACTGCACTATACAGTATAGAGAACAGGGCCCTGATATAAAGCACTACACTATACAGTATAGAGAACAGGGCCCTGATATAAAGTACTGCACTATACAGTATAGAGAACAGGGCCCTGATATAGAGAACAGGGCCCTGATATAAAGCACTGCACTATACAGTATAGAGAACAGGGCCCTGATATAAAGTACTGCACTATACAGTATAGAGAACAGGGCCCTGATATAAAGTACTGCACTATACAGTATAGAGAACAGGGCCCTGATATAGAGAACAGGGCCCTGATATAGAGAACAGGGCCCTGATATAAAGTACTGCACTATACAGTATAGAGAACAGGGCCCTGATATAAAGCACTGCACTATACAGTACAGAGAACAGGGCCCTGATATAAAGTACTGCACTATACAGTATAGAGAACAGGGCCCTGATATAAAGTACTGCACTATACAGTACAGAGAACAGGGCCCTGATATAGAGAACAGGGCCCTGATATAAAGTACTGCACTATACAGTATAGAGAACAGGGCCCTGATATAAAGCACTGCACTATACAGTATAGAGAACAGGGCCCTGATATAAAGTACTGCACTATACAGTATAGAGAACAGGGCCCTGATATAAAGTACTGCACTATACAGTATAGAGAACAGGGCCCTGATATAAAGTACTGCACTATACAGTACAGAGAACAGGGCCCTGATATAAAGTACTGCACTATACAGTATAGAGAACAGGGCCCTGATATAAAGTACTGCACTATACAGTATAGAGAACAGGGCCCTGATATAAAGTACTGCACTATACAGTATAGAGAACAGGGCCCTGATATAGAGAACAGGGCCCTGATATAAAGTACTGCACTATACAGTATAGAGAACAGGGCCCTGATATAAAGTACTGCACTATACAGTATAGAGAACAGGGCCCTGATATAAAGTACTGCACTATACAGTATAGAGAACAGGGCCCTGATATAGAGAACAGGGCCCTGATATAAAGCACTGCACTATACAGTATAGAGAACAGGGCCCTGATATAAAGCACTGCACTATACAGTATAGAGAACAGGGCCCTGATATAAAGTACTGCACTATACAGTATAGAGAACAGGGCCCTGATATAAAGCACTGCACTATACAGTATAGAGAACAGGGCCCTGATATAGAGAACAGGGCCCTGATATAAAGTACTGCACTATACAGTATAGAGAACAGGGCCCTGATATAAAGCGCTGTACTATACAGTATAGTATAGTTCAGACAGAGTAATTCAGTAACCCTCCAGTTGATTTTATTTTTTTTGAAACAGGGAAGACGCAGATTAATACTATCCTACTCACCACTATCGCATCCTTCACGTTTTTCCGAATATCTTGAATTTTCTGTTTCTTTTCTCTGTCAAAAGGAGGACAGAACACAGACGTGAGGAGATGGTAACCAACAAGATAACAACATCATCACAATAGTGCTTGTCTAAGAAGCTAAAGATCACAGGGTTGAAGGAAGTGTGGTTGCACTCCGGTTGTAGGACCTGATGTTAACACACTGAGTTGGTTTGTGTTCAGGCCAGACAGGCAGTAAGATACCTCTGCCAGTACAACTGTTCTCCGATGTAACTCAGGCAGTAAGATATCTCTACCAGTACAACTGTTCTCCGATGTAACTCAGGCAGTAAGATATCTCTACCAGTACAACTGTAGTCCTATGTAACTCAGGCAGTAAGATATCTCTACCAGTACAACTGTAGTCCTATGTAACTCAGACAGTAGGATATCTCTACCAGTACAACTGTTCTCCGATGTAACTCAGGCAGTAAGATATCTCTACCAGTACAACTGTTCTCCGATGTAACAGGCAGTAAGATATCTCTACCAGTACAACTGTTCTCCGATGTAACTCAGACAGTAAGATATCTCTACCAGTACAACTGTAGTCCTATGTAACTCAGGCAGTAAGATATCTCTACCAGTACAACTGTAGTCCTATCTCTACCAGTACAACTGTTGTCCGATGTAACTCAGGCAGTAAGATATCTCTACCAGTACAACTGTTGTCCTATGTAACTCAGGCAGTAAGATATCTCTACCAGTACAACTGTAGTCCTATGTAACTCAGGCAGTAAGATATCTCTACCAGTACAACTGTAGTCCTATCTCTACCAGTACAACTGTTGTCCGATGTAACTCAGGCAGTAAGATATCTCTACCAGTACAACTGTTGTCCTATGTAACTCAGGCAGTAAGATATCTCTACCAGTACAACTGTAGTCCTATGTAACTCAGGCAGTAAGATATCTCTACCAGTACAACTGTAGTCCTATGTAACTCAGGCAGTAAGATATCTCTACCAGTACAACTGTTCTCCGATGTAACTCAGACAGTAAGATATCTCTACCAGTACAACTGTTCTCCGATGTAACTCAGGCAGTAAGATATCTCTACCAGTACAACTGTAGTCCTATGTAACTCAGACAGACAGTAAGATAGGTCCTACGGTTGTACTGGTAGGGGTAAGTAACTCAGTAAGATAGGTCCTACAGTTGTACTGGTAGGGGTAAGTAACTCAGACAGTAAGATAGGTCCTACGGTTGTACTGGTAGGGGTAAGTAACTCAGACAGTAAGATGGGTCCTACGGTTGTACTGGTAGGTGTAGGTAACTCAGACAGTAAGATAGGTCCTACGGTTGTACTGGTAGGGGTAGGTAACTCAGACATACATAGGCCACTGTCTCTATCACAGGCATAGAAGGCATTACAGCAAAACACATTATCCATAGACACAGGCCTCTCCCCAATAATAGTCAACATAGTTATGACATACATAACTTCATCCCAGTGAACAATGTGACTGCTGTAATAACAGGCAGTCAGGGAGATCTCATGTCTCACATGCTGAAGCCTATATCGGTGTCTGCTGTAAGCAGAGAGAGCGATCAGTGATAGTGGTAGTCGCCTGACTGTACACTACATTTGAGTGTTGGTCACTGATAGAGGAGGCCTCGGCTCTGCAGTGCCCGAGGAAAATCCATTCAGTTCTCTACAGGCCTATTATCATCTTGACAGTCTCACCCAAAGGCAGGGAGACCATGAGTATAACCAAATATGTTATGAAATGGATATATATATATATATCTGGGCCTATATGTCAAATGGAGATGCAGTAGGGCCTGTAACAACAGTGGATAACATGTACTCACTCTGCGTTAAAACCATTGACGTGTAGAATCCTCATCTGCTTCACAATGGTACTTTTCCCGGACTCTCCGGCACCTTCGGGAACGAAGCAAACAGGACTGAATGTTACAATATGTTGCTGATAACGGGACGATTAAAGGGGTCATCTTGTTACCGTTCAAAATGAATTAGAATGTTGTCAAAACGAAGCAAATGTCTCGGCTTCGCTTCCATCAATACACCCCCCCCCATGACATATAGCGAGGGCTTTCAAATACGTAATGGGGTAATTTAATGAAGGATATTTTGGATCACACCGTGTTCGGGCCAAGTCGTTTATATAACCTTACCCAATAATAACAGCCGGTGCGTCGCTTTGTATGCTTGTCTTTCTTTTTGCAACAGTTTTTCTATTTTTTTATTCGCCTCTCGTTGTGCCTTTTCGTCGATGCGTTGATCTTCAGTCTTGCTGTTGCCCAAACAACCCATATCTTCCGTTAACTAACCTCGTCTCTCAAAAATATTAAATACGAGAAGATGTTATAATAATAAATGTATTTAAAAAAACAATGGTGTGAAATAAAATCTGTGCGACGCTTCTCCGCCGTTGGAAGGGCTATGTTCCTCCTCCCCGTTACGATTCCTTTTTACCCGCAACCAACGGGACCTTCCTTCGGCATCCAAAACTAATTCTTGATTCGCCCCTTCAAAATCACTCGAATCGTTGAAATAACAGAGAAATACACAAGATAACGAAGGTTTAGATTTCTGGAAACAGGCCAAGTGTTTCTCTCGTTCCTTCCCTCTTCTCAGTATGTGTCTATTTGGTGTTTTTAACTCAGCACTGCCTCTCTCTGTTGTACCAGGAAGTAGCCGTGCACCGAGCCACAGAGAAACCTTCCTCTGCCACAATGTAACACTGCAGCTGGCTCACACACACCTACAATCCGCTCACATATCATTGTATCATTTCTGTGAGAAGGGTAGGAGGGTCATTACAATCACATGTGTCACCCAAGACCTTCCCCGCGGCTGGTTTAATCAGCCCTAAAAAAAACGAAGAGAGGAGAGAGAGTTTTCCGTTTGCACCAGACAAGCTGGGCAGGAAGTTAGGGTCTTTCTATCGACGAGTCGGCTGGATCGAGTGCGTTGGGGTTGTCCTGATGTCGGGTGTAGCTTGTCAATCGTAAGTAATATCACACGGTAACGCAGGCCTACACACAGCTTATCAGTCACTTACACTAAAGGCCTAAACCGATCACCTAAAACAATAATACATTTTTAAAAAGTCAAAAGTTTCAACTGTACAAATAGACGGTCTGAAAGCCCCAAAACAAAAGTAAAACCCAAACTAGGCGCAGCAAAAAAATAGATAATTTCTAGCCCTTCTGCTGCCAACTCCGATCACTACTCCCATTTGCATTCACGACTCAGTCTGCTTCCTCGGAAGTCTTCCTCGGTAGTCCACTCCTGCTGTCGTCACATTCTCCGTGGTTTTCTATTTATATTGACCGCGTGTGCAACAGAGCCCCTCTGCTTAAAACAAAAAAGCATTCGCGATCACCCGTGGGAAAGGGGTTCACGGCACCGCGGTAACTCTCCACACCGACGCGCAACTGACAGTTCAGCCGCTGTCCTCGAGGCCCGGGGTATGTACACAGTAACTAGGCTACTGCGCATGTTCAAAGACCTTTCCTGTCCGGCCTGTTTAAATGGCTGCGTCGGACGGTCTGATAGATGGTGTGTGTTTGTTTTAGTAGGTTTCTATTTTAAGATGTTTGTATTGTATCTCAAAATAAAGAAAACGTCCACGATATGTCATTTTTACTGTAGCAATGGATAATAGCAAATATCCGACTACCAGACAGAAAATAATCCGATGGAATAATACTAAAAACCTCTGATTTACATCTGCCACTATTACTACATCCACCACTACTACATCCTCCACCACTACAACTATTACTACATCCACCACTACTACATCCTCCACCACTACAACTATTACTACATCCACTACATCCACCACTACTACACCCACTACTATTACTACACCCACTACTACATCCACCACTACTACATCCACCACTATTAATACATCCACAACTACTAAATCCACCACTATTACTACATCCACCACTACTACATCCTCCACCACTACAACTATTACTACATCCACCACTACTACACCCACTACTATTACTACACCCACTACTACATCCACCACTATTAATACATCCACCACTACTACTACATCCACCACTACTACTATCCACCCACTACTACATCCACCACTATTACTACACCCACTATTACTACACCCACTACTACTACATCCACCACTATTAATACATCCACAACTACTACATCCACCACTATTACTACATCCACCAATACTACATCCACCCACTACTACATCCACTACTATTACTACATCCACTACATCCACCATTACTACTACATCCACCACTATTACTACACCCACTATTACTACTACTACATCCACCACTACTACTACACATCCGCCACCTACTATCCACTACTATTACTACATCCACCACCACTACTACATCCAACTCCACTACTACATCCACCACCACCATACTACATCCTCCACTACACCCACTATTACTACATCCACTACTACTACATCCTACACCACTACATCCACCAATATTACTACATCCTACACCACTACTACATCCACTACTATTACTACACCCACCACGATTACTACATCCACCACCACTACTACATCCACTACCACTACTACTACTACATCCGCCACGACTACATCCTCTACCACTATTACAACATCCACCACCACTACTACATCCAACTCCACTACTACATCCACCACCACTATTACTACATCCTCCACCACTACTACATCCACTACATCCAACACCACTACTACTACTACATCCACCACCACTACTACTACATCCTCCACATCCACCACCACTACTACATCCACCACTATTACTACATCCACTACTACTACATCCTACACCACTACTACTACATCCACTACATCCACCATATCCACCACCACTACTACATCCCACCACTACCACCTCCACCACTACTACATCCACTACTCCATTACTACATCCCCCACCACATCCACTACTACACATCCACCACCTACATCCAGCACCACTACTACATCCACCACCACATCCACCACCACTACTACATCCTCCACCACTACTAGATCCACCATCCACCACCAATACTACTACATCCTCACATCCACTACTACTACATCCACCACCACTACATCCTCCACCACTACTACATCCACCACCACTACTACATCCACCACCACTACTACTACATCCACCACCACCACCACCACTACTATCCACCAACATCCACCACTACTACATCCACCACCACTACTACATCCACCACCACTACTACCACCACCACTACTACATCCACCACCACCACTACTACATCCACCACCACTACTACATCCACCACCACCACTACTACATCCACCACCACCACTACTACCACCACTACTACCACCACCACCACTACTACATCCACCACCACCACCTACATCCACCACCACTACTACATCCACCACCACTACTACATCCACCACCACTACTACATCCACCACCACTACTACATCCACTACATCCACCACCACTACTACATCCACCACTACTCCTCTACTACATCCACCACCACTACACTATTACTATATCCACCACCACTCCATTCCACCACTACTACATCCACACCACTCCTACATCCTCCACCACTACTACTACATCCTCCACCACCACTACTACATCCTCCACCACCACTACTACATCCTCCACCACCACTACATCCTCCACCACCACTACTACACCCTCCACCACCACTACTACATCCACCACCACTACTACACCACCACTACTCCTCCACACTACTATTACTACATCCACCACCACTAAATCTACATCCCACCACTCCATACCACCACTACTACATACACCACTACCTCCACCACCACCACCACTACTACTACCACTCCACCACTACTACTACATCCACCACCACTCCACCACCACTACTACATCCCCACCACCACTCCATCCACCACCACTACACGGCCACGACCATTACAACATCCGCCACCACCACATCCACCACTACTACATACCACCACCATCTACATCCACCACTACATCCGCCACCACCACCACTCCTATATCCCACCACTACTATTACCACTACTATCCTCCACCACTACTATATCCTCCACCACTACTATTACTACATACCACCACCACCACTACTACATCCACTTCCACTCCACCACTACTACCCACTACCCACCACTACTATTACATCCACCACCACCACTACATCCTCCACATCCACCACCACTACTACACCCGCCACCACTCCCACCACTACTACATACCACTACTATTACTACATACACCACCACTACTATTACTAAATCCATACCACTACTAAATCCACCACTACTATTACTACATTACTAAATCCACTACTAAATCCACCACTACTATTACTACATACATCCACTACATCCACTACATCATCCACCAATATCACTATCACTCCGCCGCCGCCACTACTACATCCGCCTCCACCACTACTACATCCGCCTCCACCACTACTACATCCGCCAACATCCGCCACCACACATCCTCCAGTCCACTACTACATCCGCCACCACCACCATTACTACATCCGCCACCACTACTACATCCGCCACCACCACCATACTATCCGCCACCACCACCACTACTACTACATCCGCCACCACTACTATATCCTCCACCACTACTATTATCATACCACTCATCCACCACTACTATATCCAGCCCTCTACACCATCCACCACCACTACTACTACATCCTCCACCACTCTACTACATCCTCCACTACTACTACATTACTACATCCACCACTACATCCTCCACCACTACTATTACTAAATCCACCACTACTATTACTACATCCACCACTACATCACCACTACTATTACTACACCACTACTATTACTACATCCACCACTACTAAATACTACATCCACCACTACTATTACTACATCCACCACTACTAAATCCACCACTACACCACTATTACTACATCCACCACTATTACTACATCCACCACTATCCACTACATACACCACTACTACATCCACACTCCATCATTACATCCACCACCCACTACTACATCCTCCACCACAACTACTACTACATCCATCCACATCCCACCACCACCACCACTACACCACCACTATTACTACCACTTACTACATACTACATCCACCACTACTACATCCACACCACTACTACATCCTACACCACTACATCCACCAATATTACTACATCCACCACCACTACTACATCCACTACTATTACCACTACACATCCACCACTACTAACATCCACCACTACTATTACTACATCCACCACTACTACATCCACCACTACTATTACACTACTACCACCACTTACTACATCCACCACTACTAAATCCACCACTACTAAACATCCACCACCACCACTACTTACCACTACTATCATCCACCACTACATCCACTACTACATCCACATCCACCACCACTATACACTACTATCAACACCACTACCATCCACCACTACACATCCACTACACATCCTCCACCACTACTACTACATCCTCCACCACTACTACATCTACTACATCCACCACACTACCTCCATTCTACATCCACCACCACCACTACATCCACCACCACCACTACCATCCACCATACTACTCCACATCCATCCACCACCACTACATACATCATCCACCACCACTACATCCACCACCACCATTACTACATCCACCACCACTACTACATACCGCCACCACCACTACACATTACTACACATCCACCACCACCACTACCACCACCACTACACATCCACCACCACTACATCCTCCACACCACTACTACATCCACCACCACTACATCCACCACCACCACTACACATCCACCACCACTACTACATCCACCACTACTACATCCACCACCCACTCCACCACCACTCCACCCTCCACCACCACTACTACATCCACCACCACTACTACATCATCCACCACCACATCACCACTACATTACTACATCCACCACCACCACTACTATCTAAATCCACCACCACCACCACATACCACTACATTACTACATACACCACCTATTACTAAATCCACCACTACCCACTACTACCACACCACTACTATCTAAATCCACCACTACACCACCACTACATCCATTTACCACTACTAGTACATCCACCACCATCCACCACTACTACATCCACCACCACTACATCCACCACCACCACATCCTCCAGTCCACCACTACTACATCCACCACCACTACTACATCCACCACTCCGCCACATCCACCACCACTACTACTATCCACCACCACTACTACATCCTCCACCACTACATCCACCACTACTATATCCTCCACCACTACTACCTCCACCACTACATTACCACCACTACTCCACCACTTACTACATCCACCACTACTACTACATCCACTACATCCACCACCACTACTACATTACCACTACTATCCTCCACTCCACCACCACTACTACACCCGCCACCACTTACTACATCCACCACTACATCCTCCACCACTACTATTACTACATCCACCACTACTAAATCCACCACTACTATTACTACATCCACCACTACTACACACCACTACAACTACATCCACCACTACTAAATCCACCACTACTAAATCCACCACTACTATTACTACATCTACCACTACTACATACCTACTACTACATCCACCACTACATATCACTACATCCATCCGCCACCACCACATCCGACATCCTCCACTACTACTACATCCGCCACCACCACCATTACTACTCCACCACTACTACATCCGCCACCACCACCATTACTACATCCGCCACCACCACCACTACCATCACTACATACCACCACTCATCCGCCACCACCACATCCGCCACCACTACCATCACTACTACATCCGCCACCACCACCACCATTACTACTCCACCACATCATCCGCCACCACCACTACATCCATCCACCACCACCACTATACATCCCACCACCCCCATCCGCCACCACCACTACTACATCCACCACCACCACCACTACATTACTACATCCTCCACCACCACTACTACATCCGCCACCATCCTCCACCACCACTACTACATCCGCCACCACCACTACTACATCCACCACTACTATTACTAGATCCACCACTATCACTACATCTACCACTACTACTACTACATCCGCCAATATCACTACATCCACCACCACCACTACTACATCCGCCACCACTACTACATCCGCCTCCATCACTACTACATCCGCCACCACTACTACATCCGCCTCCACCACTACTACATCCGCCACCACCCCCATTACTACTACATCCGCCACCACCACCCATTACTACTACATCCGCCACCACCACCCATTACTACTACATCCGCCACCACCACCCCACCACTACTACATCCGCCACCACCACCATCCGCCACCACCACCCATTACTACTACATCCGCCACCAACCCCATTACTACATCCTCCATCACCACTACTACATCCGCCACCACTACTACATCCGCCTCCACCACTACTACATCCGCCTCCACCACTACTACATCCGCCACCACTACTACATCCGCCACCACCACCCATTACTACTACATCCGCCACCAACCCCATTACTACTACATCCGCCACCAACCCCATTACTACTACATCCGCCACCACCACCCATTACTACTACATCCGCCACCACCACCACTACTACATCCGCCACCAACCCCATTACTACATCCTCCATCACCACTAATACATCCGCCACCACCACTACTAAATCCACCACTACTATTACTAGATCCACCACTACTACATCCACCACTACTATTACTAGATCCACCACTACTACATCCACCACTACTACTACATCCACCAATATCACTACATCCGCCACCACTACAACATCCGCCGCCACCACTACTACATCCTCCATCACCACTACTACATCCGCCACCACTACTACATCCGCCTCCACCACTACTACATCCGCCACCACTACTACATCCGCCACCACTACAACATCCGCCGCCACCACTACTACATCCTCCACTCTTACTACTAGAGGTCGACCGATTAATCGGTATGGAGATTAATTTGGGCCAATTTCAAGTTTTCATAACAATCGGAATTTGGTATTTTTGGACGCCGATTTGAATGATTTTATTATTTTCACACCTTTATTTAACTAGGCAAGTCAGTTAAGAACACATTCTTATTTTCAATGACGGTCTAGGAACGGTGGGTTAACTGCCTGTTCAGGGGCAGAACGACAGATTTTTACCTTGTCAGCTCAGGGATTCAATCTTGCAACCTTACGGTTAACTAGTCCAACGCTCTAACCACCTGCCTCACGAGGAGACTGCCTGTTACGCGAATGAACAATCAATCAATCATAATCACTAGTTAAACACATGGTTGATGATATTACTAGTTTATCTAGCGTGTCCAGCGTTGCATTCGCGAAAAAGGACTGTCGTTGCTCCAACGTGTACCTAACCATAAACATCAATGCCTTTCTTAAAATCAATACACAGAAGTATATATTTTTTAACCTGCATATTTAGCTAAAAGAAATCCAGGTTAGCAGGCAATATTAACCAGGTGAAATTGTGTCACTTCTCTTGCGTTCATTGCACGCAGAGTCTATATGCAACCGTTTGGGCCACCTGGCTCGTTGCGAACTGTGTGAAGTCCATTTATTCCTAACAAAGACCGTAATTAATTTGCCAGAATTGTACATAATTATGACATAACATTAAAGATTGTACAATGTAACAGCAATATTTAGATTTAGGGATGCCACCCGTTAGATAAAATACAGAACGGTTCCGTATTTCACAGGAAGAATAAACGTTTGAGATGATAGTTTCCGGATTTGACCATACTAATGAACTTAGGCTCGTATTTCTGTGTGTTATCATGTTATATCTAAGTCTATGATTTGATAGAGCAGTCTGACTGGGTGGTGGTCGGCAGCAGCAGGCTCGTAAGCAATCATTCAAACAGCACTTTCGTGTCTTTTGCCAGCAGCTCTTCGCAATGCTAGTTACCCGGGTGCGCGCTAATAGCATTTCAAACGTCACTTGCTCTGAGACTTGGAGTAGTTGTTCCTCTTGCTCTGCAAGGGCCGCAGCTTTTGTGGAGCAATGGGTAACGCTGTTCGAGGGTGGCTGTTGTCGATGTGTTCCTGGTTCGAGCCCAGGGAGGAGCGAGGAGAGGGACGGAAGCTATACTTTTACACTGGCAATACTAAAGTGCCTATAAGAACATCCAATAGTCAAAGGTTAATGAAATACAAATGGGAAATAGTCCTATAATAACTACAACCTAAAACTTATTACCTGGGAATATTGAAAACTCATGTTAAAAGGAACCACCAGCTTTCATATGTTCTCATGTTCTGAGCAAGGAACTTAAACGTTAGCTTTCTTACATAGCACATATTGCACTTATACTTTCTTCTCCAACACTTTGTTTTTCCATTATTTATTTGAGGCTAAATTGATTTTATTGATGTATTAAGTTAAAATAAGTGTTCATTCAGTATTGTTGTAATTGTCATTATTACAAATAAAATAAAATATTTAAAAAAATAAAATTAAAAATTGTCCCATTAATCGACATCGGATTTTTTTGGTCCTCCAATAATCGGTATTGAAAAATCATAATCGGCCGACCTCTACTTACATCTGGGAGGAGTCGTCTGGGTTTGGCTGGGTGAATAAGAATTTGTTCTTAACTGACTTGCCTAGTTAAATAAATACCAATCTGCCACTGTTTCAAAAAGTGCCCCTGAGTCTGTTTCCCCTCAAGGTTTCTTCCTCAGTTTCCCCTATGTTCCCAACAACACTGCTGTTTGCTGTTTTTGGAGGCTGGGTAACTGTCAAGCACTTTGTGACAACTGTTGTAAAAACTGCTAAATATATATACATTTTCACAGATTAATTCAATTCATTCAAGTATTTACCTTTTCAATATATAGTGTATGTTCATATAAAATTCAAAATGTCTGTTATTCATTATATTTTCTAAATGCCTGTTCAGATTTTAAACCATGGAAGCACTCACTGACGTCAATGAGAACAGACCACTGGTCAGTGTCCACAACTCCTCTTGATCTTTGTGGCTGTGGTAAGTAGTGACAACCCTGTCAGTGTCCACAACTCCACTTGATCTTTGTGGCTGTGGTAAGTAGTGACAACCCTGTCAGTGTCCACAACTCCACTTGATCTTTGTGGCAAGTAGTGACAACCCTGTCAGTGTCCACAACCCCTCTTGATATTTGTGGCTGTGGTAAGTAGTGACAACCCTGTCAGTTGTCCACAACTCCTCTTGATCTTTGTGGCTGTGGTAAGTAGTGACAACCCTGTCAGTGTCCACAACTCCTCTTGATCTTTGTGGCTGTGGTAAATAGAGACAACCCTGACTGTGTCCATGGATATTTGAACCATCTGATAGTTATTTATTGTTACGACTATGTTTTTATAATAGGCATTATGAAAATAAAATGCTAATGTTTTTTGTAAAAGGGAGATGAGTGTTGGTGCCTAGCTTGGCTCTACTGTGTATATAAACCCAGACTGGCCCAATTCAGTCCATCCGTAAACTGGTGTTTGGTATTTTAACCCCGTCTCCCTGACACAAAGGGCAAGGTAAACACAGTGAGTAGCTTCTTAGCACCATCTAGTGGCTATGATTGGCATAGCAGGCATTACAGACGGTGGTGTTGCTACTGCTGCAGCCCAGCCCTTTTCAATGGTCGCCATTGAGCAAAGAAAACTTGACTAGACAAAAGCGTTCACTGTTATAAGTAGTGTTTGTTTGGGAAGATACTCTGGTAATGTAGCCTACAAGCTATTCTTTATTGGTAAAATAGAAGATGGAGCCAACGATAAGGAGGAAGCAAACAGAAAGTACAGTAACTTCCTGGTATGGTCCGTGCAGGCCTAATGAGTGTTCAGCTTTAAGTGTTCAGTGAAGAGCCACATCAAACCGAAAGTGATAAACGGTTCGTTCTCCTCTGAAACAATAACAAAGCGTCAACCCGCCTCTGTTTTGGTAAAAAGCTGAGGGAAGGGCCTGGAGAAATGAAACCAGTCTCAGATTAATAGACAGAGAAATGGACGCAAGGCCTGATCATCCATGATATCAACATTATAGTTATAACCATGTTATGAGGCTATACAGGACTGACCATCCATGAAATCAACATGATAGTTATAACCAGTGTTTGTTTACATATACAATGTTTACAAACATTGGAGGAGAACAAGCTTCTATTTTGGGTTCTGATGGGAGTGTGACAGTTGAACTAAATTCATGAGGCATTTATAAAAGTTACATTCTTCAAGACTTAATGGTTATATATAATAAATAAGTCAAAATTAATGTTTCAACTACAGATTCTAGTTAACTAAATATAGCTACAGTATTAAAGCAACATATTTTTAAAACATCCTCAACAGAACTCACTATACTTTATGTAGGATGAGTGGCCTATCATGACAGGAGAAAATAGTCCATGCCAGCTTCAAGACCTTTTGTTGATCATAGCCTACTGTTGCTACCGGCAACATGACAGTAGCGAAGGTCAGTGTTGATGGTCAATGATTAAAAACCCACTTAGAAAAGCAGCAAAATTCACTTGCTTTTAAATTGTTTAAATTTTTACACGGAGACATTCCGTGAGGGTTGAGGAAGCTGTGGGGGGGGCTTCCCACTGTTGCCCCTAACAACAGACAAAGCTCCGGGGAAAAAAGTAGTGCACTATATAAGGGGAACAGGATGCTATTTCAGAAGCAGCCTGTTTCTTGAGGGGCCAAAGTCCTGGCTGAGTAAGCTGGGGGGGCTTCCCACTGTGTTTTGGTGGCTCAAGGTTACACGTTTCTCCTAATGACAGATCTAGGATCAGGTTATCCAACCCCCAAAGGGGGTCAAAAAATGGGGGGTAACAATTGTTAGTACATTTGTGTACATGGATATGATTCTTAATAAAACACAGATTGGAAACAAGCCATTACACTTCATTTTTATCCCAGGCATTTCATCATCATCATCACTATTATTATCATCATTATCATTATTATCCCAGGCATTTCATCATCATCATTATTATCCCAGGCATTTCATCATCATCATCACTATTATTATCATTATCATTATTATCCCAGGCATTTCATCATCATCATCACTATTATTATCATCATTATCATTATTATCCCAGGCATTTCATCATCATCATCACTATTATTATCATCATTATCATTATTATCCCAGGCATTTCATCATCATCATTATTATCCCAGGCATTTCATCATCATCATCACTATTATTATCATTATCATTATTATCCCAGGCATTTCATCATCATCATCACTATTATTATCATCATTATCATTATTATCCCAGGCATTTCATCATCATCATCACTATTATTATCATCATTATCATTATTATCCCAGGCATTATTATTATCATCATCTTCATCGTTATTATTATTATTATTATTATCATTATCCCAGGCATTTCATTATTATTATTATTATTATTATTATTATTATTATTATCATCTTCATTCTCATTATTATTATTATTATTATCATCATCCCAGGCATTTCATTATTATTATTATTATTATTATTATTATTATTATCATCATTCTCATTATTATTATTATTATTATTATTATTATTATTATTATTATTATTATTATCATCCCAGGCATTTCATTATTATTATTATTATTATTATTATTATTATTATCATTATCATCATCATCATCATCATCATTATTATTATTATTATCATTATCCCAGGCATTTCATTATTATTATTATTATCATCATTCTCATTATTATTATTATTATTATTATTATTATTGTTATTAAGGTTATTATTATTATTATTATCATTATTATTATTATCATCCCAGGCATTTCATTATTATTATTATTATTATTGTTGTTATTAAGGTTATTATTATTATTATTATTATTATTATTATTATCATCCCAGGCATTTCATTATTATTATTATTATCATCATTCTCATTATTATTATTATTATTATTATTATTATTGTTGTTATTAAGGTTATTATTATTATTATTATCATTATTATTATTATCATCCCAGGCATTTCATTATTATTATTATTATTATTATTAAGGTTATTACTTATAAATTAACAAATTAAGAAATGTCAGGTTGGAGAAAATCTCGAACCCTCCGGTTTATAATGTGTCCTAACAATGGATTCCCTGCTTCCTTTCCTGGAATCAATGGTGAGTTTGGCCTGCCACCAAATCAGAACACAGTGTATGAAGTAGGCCTATCAGGGTCAAGTTGCTTGAATGTAAATGAAGCCAGACTGATAAGAGGGAAGCACTCATCAAGGTGGTGATCATGAATACTAGTTATATTCTAGAACCTAGACATTCTAGAACATAAACATTCTCGAATGTCAATTCTGTAACACAGTTCCAGAACACCTAACAACACAACGACTACTGATGAATTGTATTTCAACCAGATCCTTATTTACTTCCTTCTGACTTTATCGTTACTCAAGGAAACAGCTGCCGTGCGCTACTACAAACAGATAAAGTGAGCCAGATTAGCCGGGCCGGCACACCTTCGCCTGGCTGAAATGTTATACTGTTTGGAAGGTGTCCACTTTCAAAAGAAACAGAGAGAATACACACCAACACTCGTCTTAACAACCGTCCGAAGGGCTCAGCCAGCACTCTGGCCTCACTGTGGAGGAACACTGGGGCTTCAATGGCACCCTATTCCCTATGTAGTGCACTACTTTAGACCAGGGCTATGGCTGGCTGTGTCTGAAATTGAAGTGATGGGACTCTGGTGAAAGTAGTGCACTATATAGGGAATAGGGTGCGGCCTGGACAAAAGAAGTGCACTATATAGGGAATAGGGTGCGGCCTGGACAAAAGAAGTGCACTATATAGGGAAGTTGTACTTAAGCTAATTGATTGAACCCAAATTAGCCATTTCAGTTTATAGGATTCTTATTATATTTAATAACTAATGTACACAAAATCAGGTTGGGAAGAAACCTCTTAACAATGATTAAGATGTGAGGAATCCAAATAAAATGGTCAAATGACACATCAAGCCCACCCCACACCACCAACCAGTATACAGTATCAGTCCACCCCACCAACCAGTATAGAGTATCAGTCCACCCCACCAACCAGTATAGAGTATCAGTCCACCCCACCAACCAGTATACAGTATCAGTCCACCCCACCAACCAGTATACAGTAACAGTCCACCCCACCAACCAGTATACAGTATCAGTCCACCCCACCAACCAGTATAGAATATCAGTCCACCCCACCAACCAGTATACAGTATCAGTCCACCCCACCAACCAGTATACAGTATCAGTCCACCCCACCAACCAGTATAGAGTATCAGTCCACCCCACCAACCAGTATACAGTATCAGTCCACCCCACCAACCAGTATACAGTATCAGTCCACCCCACCAACCAGTATACAGTATCAGTCCACCCCACCAACCAGTATACAGTATCAGTCCACCCCACCAACCAGTAGACAGTATCAGTCCACCCCACCAACCAGTATACAGTATCAGTCCACCCCAACAACCAGTATACAGTATCAGTCCACACCACCAACCAGTATACAGTAACAGTCCACCCCACC
Organism: Oncorhynchus masou masou; assembly: GCF_036934945.1. Lineage (NCBI taxonomy): Eukaryota > Metazoa > Chordata > Actinopteri > Salmoniformes > Salmonidae > Oncorhynchus > Oncorhynchus masou. The sequence goes on along the minus strand of NC_088228.1, from coordinate 2,818,006 downwards.
AACCAGTATACAGTATCAGTCCACCCCACCAACCAGTATACAGTATCAGTCCACACCACCAACCAGTATAGAGTATCAGTCCACCCCACCAACCAGTATAGAGTATCAGTCCACACCACCAACCAGTAGACAGTATCAGTCCACCCCACCAACCAGTATAGAGTATCAGTCCACCCCACCAACCAGTATACAGTATCAGTCCACCCCACCAACCAGTATACAGTATCAGTCCACCCCACCAACCAGTATAGAGTATCAGTCCACCCCACCAACCAGTATAGAGTATCAGTCCACACCACCAACCAGTAGACAGTATCAGTCCACCCCACCAACCAGTATAGAGTATCAGTCCACCCCACCAACCAGTATACAGTATCAGTCCACCCCACCAACCAGTAGACAGTATCAGTCCACCCCACCAACCAGTATACAGTATCAGTCCACCCCACCAACCAGTATACAGTATCAGTCCACCCCACCAACCAGTATAGAGTATCAGTCCACCCCACCAACCAGTAGACAGTATCAGTCCACCCCACCAACCAGTATAGAGTATCAGTCCACCCCACCAACCAGTATAGAGTATCAGTCCACACCACCAACCAGTATACAGTATCAGTCCACCCCACCACCCAGTATAGAGTATCAGTCCACCCCACCAACCAGTATAGAGTATCAGTCCACCCCACCAACCAGTATAGAGTATCAGTCCACCCCACCAACCAGTAGACAGTATCAGTCCACCCCACCAACCAGTATACAGTATCAGTCCACCCCACCAACCAGTATACAGTATCAGTCCACCCCACCAACCAGTATACAGTATCAGTCCACCCCACCAACCAGTATAGAGTATCAGTCCACCCCACCAACCAGTATACAGTATCAGTCCACCCCACCAACCAGTATAGAGTATCAGTCCACCCCACCAACCAGTATACAGTAACAGTCCACACCACCAACCAGTATAGAGTATCAGTCCTCACAACCAACCAGTATACAGTATCAGTCCACCCCACCAACCAGTATACAGTATCAGTCCACCCCACCAACCAGTATACAGTATCAGTCCACCCCACCAACCAGTATACAGTATCAGTCCACCCCACCAACCAGTATAGAGTATCAGTCCACCCCACCAACCAGTATAGAGTATCAGTCCACCCCACCAACCAGTATAGAGTATCAGTCCACCCCACCAACCAGTATAGAGTATCAGTCCACCCCACCAACCAGTATACAGTATCAGTCCACCCCACCAACCAGTATACAGTATCAGTCCACCCCACCAACCAGTATACAGTATCAGTCCACCCCACCAACCAGTATAGAGTATCAGTCCACCCCACCAACCAGTATACAGTATCAGTCCACCCCACCAACCAGTATACAGTATCAGTCCACCCCACCAACCAGTATAGAGTATCAGTCCACCCCACCAACCAGTATACAGTATCAGTCCACCCCACCAACCAGTATACAGTATCAGTCCACCCCACCAACCAGTAGACAGTATCAGTCCACCCCACCAACCAGTATAGAGTATCAGTCCACCCCACCAACCAGTATACAGTATCAGTCCACCCCACCAACCAGTAGACAGTATCAGTCCACCCCACCAACCAGTATACAGTATCAGTCCACACCACCAACCAGTATACAGTATCAGTCCACCCCACCAACCAGTATAGAGTATCAGTCCACCCCACCAACCAGTATAGAGTATCAGTCCACCCCACCAACCAGTATGCAGTATCAGTCCACCCCACCAACCAGTATAGAGTATCAGTCCACCCCACCAACCAGTATAGAGTATCAGTCCACACCACCACCCCACCAACCAGTATACAGTATCAGTCCACCCCACCAACCAGTATACAGTATCAGTCCACCCCACCAACCAGTATACAGTATCAGTCCAGCCCACCAACCAGTATACAGTATCAGTCCACCCCACCAACCAGTATACAGTATCAGTCCACACCACCAACCAGTATAGAGTATCAGTCCTCACCACCAACCAGTAGACAGTATCAGTCCACATCACCAACCAGTATACAGTAACAGTCCACACCACCACCTCACCAACCAGTATAGAGTATCAGTCCACCCCACCAACCAGTATACAGTATCAGTCCACACCACCACCTCACCAACCAGTATAGAGTATCAGTCCACCCCACCAACCAGTATACAGTATCAGTCCACACCACCAACCAGTATACAGTATCAGTCCACACCACCACCCCAACCACCCCTGACCACTAGATGGTGCTGTTCTTGATATTACCAGGTTCTGACCACGAGATGGTTCCTGAAATTACCAGGTTCTGACCACGAGATGGTGCTGTTCCTGATATCACCAGGTTCTGACCACAAGATGGTGCTGTTCCTGATATTACCAGGTTCTGACCACTAGATGGTGCTGTTCCTGAAATTACCAGGTTCTGACCACTAGATGGTGCTGTTCCTGAAATTACCAGGTTCTGACCACTAGATGGTGGTGTTCCTGCTGTTACTATAAACTGGTCGTTGGGGTAGGCTTGGTGTGGGGTTAATATTTGTTTAATATTATATGAATCCTATAAAATTGAAATGGACAATTTGGGTGCAATCAATTAGCTCAATTTGTCAGACTTCCAAATTGTCTTTCAACTAAATAATGTTGCAGGATTTCTTAGCTTATCTGTTTTTAACTACAGAAACTATTGCAGAGAAATCTGAGATGGTGTGTGTCATGGCTTGCTGAAATGACATGGAAATTATGGTTGTGTGGTATTCAGATGTTCATATCGTCCCACTGCTCTCACCACTGGATTTATGGTAGTACCGGCTTAGTACACAAGGAGGCACCAACCCCCCCCAAAAAAATCCATTGATCACCCTTGAGATGATTCTGCAACTTGATTGGAGTCCACCTGTGGTATATTCAATTGATTGGACATGATTTGGAAAGGTACACACCTGTCTATATAAGGTCCCACAGTTGACAGTGCATGTCAGAGTAAAAACCAAGCCATGAGGTTGAAGGATTGCCCGTTGAGCACCGAGATAGGATTGTGTCGAGACAGATCTGGGGAAGAGTACCAAAACATTTCTGCGGCATTGAAGGTCCCCAAGAACACAGTGGCCTCCATCATTCTTAACTGCCTTGTTCAGGGGCAGAACCAAATATATTTACCTTGTCAGCTCGGGGATTCGATCCAGCGACCTTTGGGGCAAAAGTAGTAAATAGGGTGGGATTTGAGACATGGGGTTGGTGTGTTGTTTGACTGCTCCTATCCACAGAGCAAGCCTTCTGTTCCTGAGAAGTTAAAGAAGCCCATCATGTTGGCTGTTCCGCCCACGACCCAGACGCCCAAGAGGAGCGCCTCTCCCTCTGCAGACAGGACCCACCAGAGAGAGAGCCTTGGAACCACCAAGACTCTTCCTAGAGCTGGCCACCCGGCCAAACTGACCAATCGGGGGAGAACGGCCTTGGTCAGGGAGGTGACCGAGAACCCGATGGTCACCCTGACAGAGCTCCAGAGTTCCTCTGTGGAGATGTGAGAACCTTTCAGAAGGACAACCATCTCTGCAAGAGTCCACCACACAGGCCTTTATGGTAGAGTGGCCAGACGGAAGCCACTCAAAACCAGCATGCTTTTCTCTCTACTGTTCTGGGCGTAGCCTGCCTGCTTTTCTCTCTACTTTTCTGGGCGTAGCCAGCCTGCTTTTCTCTCTACTTTTCTGGGCGGAGCCTGCCTGCTTTTGTCTCTACTTTTCTGGGCGTAGCCAGCCTGCTTTTCTCTCTACTTTTCTGGGCGGAGCCTGCCTGCTTTTCTCTCTACTTTTCTGGGCGGAGCCAGCCTGCTATTCTCTCTACTTTTCTGGGCGTAGCCTGCCTGCTTTTGTCTCTACTTTTCTGGGCGTAGCCAGCCTGCTTTTCTCTCTACTTTTCTGGGCGGAGCCAGCCTGCTTTTCTCTCTACTTTTCTGGGCGTAGCCTGCCTGCTTTTCTCTCTACTTTTCTGGGTGAAGCCAGCCTGCTTTTCTCTACTTTTCTGGGTGAAGCCAGCCTGCTTTTGTCTCTACTTTTCTGGGCGTAGCCAGCCTGCTTTTCTCTCTACTTTTCTGGGCGTAGCCTGCCTGCTTTTCTCTCTACTTTTCTGGGCGTAGCCTGCCTGCTTTTCTCTCTACTTTTCTGGGTGAAGCCAGCCTGCTTTTCTCTCTACTTTTCTGGGCGTAGCCAGCCTGCTTTTCTCTCTACTTTTCTGGGCGTAGCCTGCCTGCTTTTCTCTCTACTTTTCTGGGCGTAGCCTGCCTGCTTTTCTCTCTACTTTTCTGGGTGAAGCCAGCCTGCTTTTCTCTACTTTTCTGGGTGAAGCCAGCCTGCTTTTCTCTACTTTTCTGGGTGAAGCCAGCCTGCTTTTCTCTCTACTTTTCTGGGTGAAGCCAGCCTACTTTTCTCTACTTTTCTGGGTGAAGCCAGCCTGCTTTTGTCTCTACTTTTCTGGGCGGAGCCAGCCTGCTATTCTCTCTACTTTTCTGGGCGTAGCCTGCCTGCTTTTGTCTCTACTTTTCTGGGCGTAGCCAGCCTGCTTTTCTCTCTACTTTTCTGGGCGTAGCCAGCCTGCTTTTCTCTCTACTTTTCTGGGCGTAGCCAGCCTGCTTTTCTCTCTACTGTTCTGGGTGAAGCCAGCCTGCTTTTCTCTCTACTTTTCTGGGCGTAGCCAGCCTGCTTTTCTCTCTACTTTTCTGGGTGAAGCCGGCCTGCTTTTCTCTCTACTTTTCTGGGCGAAGCCAGCCTGCTTTTCTCTCTACTTTTCTGGGCGAAGCCAGCCTGCTTTTCTCTCTACTTTTCTGGGCGAAGCCAGCCTGCTTTTCTCTCTACTTTTCTAGGCGTAAAATGCAAGATTAACTTTAAGCAAAACATTAGAAAGAATGTAGCTGGCTACATTTCCTATGATAGACATTAGAAATATGATGGCCATACATAATTTTGCAAAAAAAAGACCTTGCTTTTTCATTGTATTTACTTGTGTGGCTGCCAGCCAAATAGCATCGCACTTCTGCAATCTGATGAAAAGGAAGCTTTTCTTTTATGTTGAATGTGTTGCACTAATGTGTTTTCTGTGAAGGAAAACTATAGTTGTACGTCCCTGATCACTCTATTGAAGCAAAATAACACTGACTTTCAGTTTAAACACGACCCCTGTCAACACACAGCTGGACTCCCCTGTTCCCACTTCCTCCCGTCGTGCTATTTACAAACAAACATGTGACAGGAACCACGGTCCTGGGGAACTATGAGACATTATGAAAAGTAAGAGGTGAAATGAAGAACGGATTCTGCGTCATCTCCTAACGTACTGCACAAGTTGACTGTAGGTATTTACTTAAAAAGTATCAATTCTACAAATAATTTCTTGATAAAAATTAAAATAGTTTCAAATGGTATAGAAAAACCATCCCGCGGCTATTCCCAAATACCCCGGGTTACAGTATATACGGAATACCGGCGAACAAGCCTATTGGAAGGCCTGGAGTCTATCAAGGAGAGGATCTCAACTGGGCTCTCTGCTTAAATGTCATTTAGGGCCGTATGTATCAAGCATCTCAGAGTAGGAGTGCTGGTCTAAGATCAGTTGTGCCATTTTAATCAACATAGAGACATAGTAGTGGAGGACGATGTTAAAACTGATTGGGTAATAAGTAACTTATTTGGTAATAAGTCTGTCATAAGTCCCTTAACAACCCCCTTAAAAAGAGTGTTGTCCCATGCTTTAGTACTGTAATGAATAGCCTGGGATACTTCCTATTCGCCTCCACATAGATTACCAGTGTTGTGTAAAACAGGGTTCTCCACATAGATTACCAGTGTTGTGAGTAAAACAGGGTTCTCCACATAGATTACCAGTGTTGTGAGTAAAACAGGGTTCTCCACATAGATTACCAGTGTTGAGTAAAACAGGGTTCTCCACATAGATTACCAGTGTTGTGTAAAACAGGGTTCTCCACATAGATTACCAGTGTTGTGAGTAAAACAGGGTTCTCCACATAGATTACCAGTGTTGTGTAAAACAGGGTTCTCCACATAGATTACCAGTGTTGTGAGTAAAACAGGGTTCTCCACATAGATTACCAGTGTTGTGAGTAAAACAGGGTTCTCCTAGTGAGCTGAAATGAAAAGTCATTACCACAACTGAAAAGACACTCAAGACGTCTCCAGTTAAGTCTTGTATTCTACGACTTCATGTTGATGTCCTTGATAAAAGCCATTGGCTTCCCTGAGTGGAAACTTTGGCCCTCTAGTAATGAAAACAACAGCCCCCCCCCCCATCTGAACAGATACAGTCCAACCCCCCCATCTGAGCAGATACAGTCCAACCCCCCCCCCCCCCACCATCTGAGCAGATACAGTCCAACCCCCCACCATCTGAGCAGATACAGTCCAACCCCCCATCTGAGCAGATACAGTCCAACCCCCCCCCCATCTGAGCAGATACAGTCCAACCCCCCCCACCATCTGAGCAGATACAGTCCACCCCCCCATCTGAGCAGATACAGTCCAACCCCCCCCCACCATCTGAGCAGATACAGTCCAACCCCCATCTGAGCAGATACAGTCCAACCCCCATCTGAGCAGATACAGTCCAACCCCCCATCTGAGCAGATACAGTCCAACCCCCATCTGAGCAGATACAGTCCAACCCCCCATCTGAGCAGATACAGTCCAACCCCCATCTGAGCAGATACAGTCCAACCCCCATCTGAGCAGATACAGTCCAACCCCCCATCTGAGCAGATACAGTCCAACCCCCCATCTGAGCAGATACAGTCCAACCCCCATCTGAGCAGATACAGTCCAACCCCCCCATCTGAGCAGATACAGTCCAACCCCCCCATCTGAGCAGATACAGTCCAACCCCCCATCTGAGCAGATACAGTCCACCCCCCCCCCAACCGGAAACAGTTCAGCAGTTTCAGAGAGAGAGAAAGAGGAATAAGGTGGACACCCAGTGATTTATAACGTCCTGATGAAGCCATCTTTCACACACCACTGACACGGAGTAAAATACTGTATGGACATATAAAAGGCACCTATGTATAAAGACTAGGGCAGATGGTTGGCCCCTATGTATAAAGACTAGGGTGGATGGTTGGCCCCTATGAATAAAGACTAGGGCAGATGGTTGGCCCCTATGTATAAAGACTAGGGTGGATGGTTGGCCCCTATGTATAAAGACTAGGGTAGGGTGGATGGTTGGCCCCTATGTATAAAGACGAGGGTAGTGTGGATGGTTGGCCCCTATGAATAAAGACTAGGGTGTGTGGATGGTTGGCCCCTATGTATAAAGACTAGGGTAGTGTGGATGGTTGGCCCCTATGTATAAAGACGAGGGTAGTGTGGATGGTTGGCCCCTATGAATAAAGACTAGGGTAGTGTGGATGGTTGGCCCCTATGTATAAAGACTAGGGTAGTGTGGATGGTTGGCCCCTATGAATAAAGACTAGGGTAGTGTGGATGGTTGGCCCCTATGTATAAAGACTAGGGTAGTGTGGATGGTTGGCCCCTATGTATAAAGACGAGGGTAGTGTGGATGAATGCCCCTATGAATAAAGACTAGGGTAGGGTGGATGGTTGGCCCCTATGTATAAAGACTAGGGTAGTGTGGATGGTTGGCCCCTATGTATAAAGACTAGGGTAGTGTGGATGGTTGGCCCCTATGAATAAAGACTAGGGTGGATGGTTGGCCCCTATGTATAAAGACTAGGGTAGTGTGGATGGTTGGCCCCTATGTATAAAGACGAGGGTAGTGTGGATGGTTGGCCCCTATGAATAAAGACTAGGGTAGTGTGGATGGTTGGCCCCTATGAATAAAGACTAGGGTAGTGTGGATGGTTGGCCCCTATGAATAAAGACTAGGGTAGTGTGGATGGTTGGCCCCTATGTATAAAGACTAGGGTAGTGTGGATGGTTGGCCCCTATGTATAAAGACTAGGGTAGTGTGGATGGTTGGCCCCTATGTATAAAGACTAGGGTAGTGTGGATGGTTGGCCCCTATGTATAAAGACTAGGGTAGTGTGGATGGTTGGCCCCTATGTATAAAGACTAGGGTAGTGTGGATGGTTGGCCCCTATGTATAAAGACTAGGGTAGTGTGGATGGTTGGCCCCTATGTATAAAGACTAGGGTAGTGTGGATGGTTGGCCCCTATGTATAAAGACTAGGGTAGTGTGGATGGTTGGCCCCTATGTATAAAGACTAGGGTAGTGTGGATGGTTGGCCCCTATGTATAAAGACTAGGGTAGTGTGGATGGTTGGCCCCTATGTATAAAGACTAGGGTAGTGTGGATGGTTGGCCCCTATGTATAAAGACTAGGGTAGTGTGGATGAATGCCTCTATGAATAAAGACTAGGGTAGTGTGGATGGTTGGCCCCTATGTATAAAGGGTAGGGTAGTGTGGATGGTTGGCCCCTATGTATAAAGACTAGGGTAGTGTGGATGGTTGGCCCCTATGTATAAAGACTAGGGTAGTGTGGATGGTTGGCCCCTATGTATAAAGACTAGGGTAGTGTGGATGAATGCCTCTATGAATAAAGACTAGGGTAGTGTGGATGGTTGGCCCCTATGTATAAAGACTAGGGTAGTGTGGATGAATGCCCCTATGAATAAAGACTAGGGTAGTGTGGATGGTTGGCCCCTATGTATAAAGACTAGGGTAGTGTGGATGGTTGGCCCCTATGAATAAAGACTAGGGTAGTGTGGATGGTTGGCCCCTATGTATAAAGACTAGGGTAGTGTGGATGGTTGGCCCCTATGTATAAAGACTAGGGTAGTGTGGATGAATGCCCCTATGTATAAAGACTAGGGTAGTGTGGATGAATGCCCCTATGTATAAAGACTAGGGTAGTGTGGATGGTTGGCCCCTATGTATAAAGACTAGGGTAGTGTGGATGAATGCCTCTATGTATAAAGACTAGGGTAGTGTGGATGGTTGGCCCCTATGAATAAAGACTAGGGTAGTGTGGATGAATGCCACTATGTATAAAGACTAGGGTAGTGTGGATGGTTGGCCCCTATGTATAAAGACTAGGGTAGTGTGGATGGTTGGCCCCTATGAATAAAGACTAGGGTAGTGTGGATGAATGCCCCTATGTATAAAGACTAGGGTAGTGTGGATGAATGCCCCTATGTATAAAGACTAGGGTAGTGTGGATGGTTGGCCCCTATGTATAAAGACTAGGGTAGTGTGGATGGTTGGCCCCTATGGATAAAGACTAGGGTAGTGTGGATGGTTGGCCCCTATGAATAAAGACTAGGGTAGTGTGGATGGTTGGCCCCTATGTATAAAGGGTAGGGTAGTGTGGATGGTTGGCCCCTATGTATAAAGACTAGGGTAGTGTGGATGGTTGGCCTCTATGTATAAAGACTAGGGTAGTGTGGATGGTTGGCCCCTATGAATAAAGACTAGGGTAGTGTGGATGGTTGGCCCCTATGAATAAAGACTAGGGTAGTGTGGATGGTTGGCCCCTATGAATAAAGACTAGGGTAGTGTGGATGAATGCCCCTATGTATAAAGACTAGGGTAGTGTGGATGGTTGGCCCCTATGTATAAAGACTAGGGTAGTGTGGATGGTTGGCCCCTATGTATAAAGACTAGGGTAGTGTGGATGGTTGGCCCCTATGTATAAAGACTAGGGTAGTGTGGATGGTTGGCCCCTATGTATAAAGACTAGGGTAGTGTGGATGGTTGGCCCCTATGAATAAAGACTAGGGTAGTGTGGATGGTTGGCCCCTATGTATAAAGACTAGGGTAGTGTGGATGGTTGGCCCCTATGAATAAAGACTAGGGTAGTGTGGATGGTTGGCCCCTATGAATAAAGACTAGGGTAGTGTGGATGGTTGGCCCCTATGTATAAAGACTAGGGTAGTGTGGATGGTTGGCCCCTATGTATAAAGACTAGGGTAGTGTGGATGGTTGGCCCCTATGTATAAAGACTAGGGTAGTGTGGATGGTTGGCCCCTATGAATAAAGACTAGGGTAGTGTGGATGAATGCCCTATGAATAAAGACTAGGGTAGTGTGGATGGTTGGCCCCTATGAATAAAGACTAGGGTAGTGTGGATGGTTGGCCCCTATGTATAAAGACTAGGGTAGTGTGGATGAATGCCCCTATGTATAAAGAGTAGGGTAGTGTGGATGGTTGGCCCCTATGTATAAAGACTAGGGTAGTGTGGATGAATGCCCCTATGTATAAAGACTAGGGTAGTGTGGATGAATGCCCCTATGAATAAAGACTAGGGTAGTGTGGATGGTTGGCCCCTATGTATAAAGACTAGGGTAGTGTGGATGAATGCCTCTATGAATAAAGACTAGGGTAGTGTGGATGGTTGGCCCCTATGTATAAAGACTAGGGTAGTGTGGATGGTTGGCCCCTATGTATAAAGACTAGGGTAGTGTGGATGGTTGGCCCCTATGAATAAAGACTAGGGTAGTGTGGATGAATGCCCCTATGTATAAAGACTAGGGTAGTGTGGATGAATGCCCCTATGTATAAAGACTAGGGTAGTGTGGATGGTTGGCCCCTATGTATAAAGACTAGGGTAGTGTGGATGAATGCCTCTATGAATAAAGACTAGGGTAGTGTGGATGGTTGGCCCCTATGTATAAAGACTAGGGTAGTGTGGATGGTTGGCCCCTATGAATAAAGACTAGGGTAGTGTGGATGGTTGGCCCCTATGTATAAAGGGTAGGGTAGTGTGGATGGTTGGCCCCTATGAATAAAGACTAGGGTAGTGTGGATGGTTGGCCCCTATGAATAAAGACTAGGGTAGTGTGGATGGTTGGCCCCTATGTATAAAGACTAGGGTAGTGTGGATGGTTGGCCCCTATGTATAAAGACTAGGGTAGTGTGGATGGTTGGCCCCTATGTATAAAGACTAGGGTAGTGTGGATGGTTGGCCCCTATGAATAAAGACTAGGGTAGTGTGGATGAATGCCCCTATGAATAAAGACTAGGGTAGTGTGGATGGTTGGCCCCTATGAATAAAGACTAGGGTAGTGTGGATGGTTGGCCCCTATGTATAAAGACTAGGGTAGTGTGGATGAATGCCCCTATGTATAAAGAGTAGGGTAGTGTGGATGGTTGGCCCCTATGTATAAAGACTAGGGTAGTGTGGATGAATGCCCCTATGTATAAAGACTAGGGTAGTGTGGATGAATGCCCCTATGAATAAAGACTAGGGTAGTGTGGATGGTTGGCCCCTATGTATAAAGACTAGGGTAGTGTGGATGAATGCCTCTATGAATAAAGACTAGGGTAGTGTGGATGGTTGGCCCCTATGTATAAAGACTAGGGTAGTGTGGATGGTTGGCCCCTATGTATAAAGACTAGGGTAGTGTGGATGGTTGGCCCCTATGAATAAAGACTAGGGTAGTGTGGATGAATGCCCCTATGTATAAAGACTAGGGTAGTGTGGATGAATGCCCCTATGTATAAAGACTAGGGTAGTGTGGATGGTTGGCCCCTATGTATAAAGACTAGGGTAGTGTGGATGAATGCCTCTATGAATAAAGACTAGGGTAGTGTGGATGGTTGGCCCCTATGTATAAAGACTAGGGTAGTGTGGATGGTTGGCCCCTATGAATAAAGACTAGGGTAGTGTGGATGGTTGGCCCCTATGTATAAAGGGTAGGGTAGTGTGGATGGTTGGCCCCTATGTATAAAGACTAGGGTAGTGTGGATGGTTGGCCTCTATGTATAAAGACTAGGGTAGTGTGGATGGTTGGCCCCTATGAATAAAGACTAGGGTAGTGTGGATGGTTGGCCCCTATGAATAAAGACTAGGGTAGTGTGGATGGTTGGCCCCTATGAATAAAGACTAGGGTAGTGTGGATGAATGCCCCTATGTATAAAGACTAGGGTAGTGTGGATGGTTGGCCCCTATGTATAAAGACTAGGGTAGTGTGGATGGTTGGCCCCTATGTATAAAGACTAGGGTAGTGTGGATGGTTGGCCCCTATGTATAAAGACTAGGGTAGTGTGGATGGTTGGCCCTATGTATAAAGACTAGGGTAGTGTGGATGGTTGGCCCCTATGAATAAAGACTAGGGTAGTGTGGATGGTTGGCCCCTATGTATAAAGACTAGGGTAGTGTGGATGGTTGGCCCCTATGAATAAAGACTAGGGTAGTGTGGATGGTTGGCCCCTATGAATAAAGACTAGGGTAGTGTGGATGGTTGGCCCCTATGTATAAAGACTAGGGTAGTGTGGATGGTTGGCCCCTATGTATAAAGACTAGGGTAGTGTGGATGGTTGGCCCCTATGTATAAAGACTAGGGTAGTGTGGATGGTTGGCCCCTATGAATAAAGACTAGGGTAGTGTGGATGAATGCCCCTATGAATAAAGACTAGGGTAGTGTGGATGGTTGGCCCCTATGAATAAAGACTAGGGTAGTGTGGATGGTTGGCCCCTATGTATAAAGACTAGGGTAGTGTGGATGAATGCCCCTATGTATAAAGAGTAGGGTAGTGTGGATGGTTGGCCCCTATGTATAAAGACTAGGGTAGTGTGGATGAATGCCCCTATGTATAAAGACTAGGGTAGTGTGGATGAATGCCCCTATGAATAAAGACTAGGGTAGTGTGGATGGTTGGCCCCTATGTATAAAGACTAGGGTAGTGTGGATGAATGCCTCTATGAATAAAGACTAGGGTAGTGTGGATGGTTGGCCCCTATGTATAAAGACTAGGGTAGTGTGGATGGTTGGCCCCTATGTATAAAGACTAGGGTAGTGTGGATGGTTGGCCCCTATGAATAAAGACTAGGGTAGTGTGGATGGTTGGCCCTATGAATAAAGACTAGGGTAGTGTGGATGGTTGGCCCCTATGTATAAAGACTAGGGTAGTGTGGATGAATGCCCCTATGTATAAAGACTAGGGTAGTGTGGATGGTTGGCCCCTATGAATAAAGACTAGGGTAGTGTGGATGGTTGACCCTATGAATAAAGAGTAGGGTAGTGTGGATGAATGCCCCTATGTATAAAGACTAGGGTAGTGTGGATGGTTGGCCCCTATGAATAAAGACTAGGGTAGTGTGGATGGTTGGCCCCTATGAATAAAGACTAGGGTAGTGTGGATGGTTGGCCCCTATGTATAAAGACTAGGGTAGTGTGGATGGTTGGCCCCTATGTATAAAGACTAGGGTAGTGTGGATGATTGCCCCTATGTATAAAGACTAGGGTAGTGTGGATGGTTGGCCCCTATGAATAAAGACTAGGGTAGTGTGGATGGTTGGCCCCTATGTATAAAGACTAGGGTAGTGTGGATGGTTGGCCCCTATGTATAAAGACTAGGGTAGTGTGGATGGTTGGCCCCTATGTATAAAGACTAGGGTAGTGTGGATGAATGCCTCTATGAATAAAGAGTAGGGTAGTGTGGATGGTTGGCCCCTATGTATAAAGACTAGGGTAGTGTGGATGAATGCCCCTATGAATAAAGACTAGGGTAGTGTGGATGGTTGGCCCCTATGAATAAAGACTAGGGTAGTGTGGATGAATGCCCCTATCTATAAAGACTAGGGTAGTGTGGATGAATGCCCCTATGTATAAAGACTAGGGTAGTGTGGATGGTTGGCCCCTATGTATAAAGACTAGGGTAGTGTGGATGAATGCCTCTATGAATAAAGACTAGGGTAGTGTGGATGGTTGGCCCCTATGTATAAAGACTAGGGTAGTGTGGATGGTTGGCCCCTATGTATAAAGACTAGGGTAGTGTGGATGGTTGGCCCCTATGAATAAAGACTAGGGTAGTGTGGATGAATGCCCCTATGTATAAAGACTAGGGTAGTGTGGATGAATGCCCCTATGTATAAAGACTAGGGTAGTGTGGATGGTTGGCCCCTATGTATAAAGACTAGGGTAGTGTGGATGAATGCCTCTATGAATAAAGACTAGGGTAGTGTGGATGGTTGGCCCCTATGTATAAAGACTAGGGTAGTGTGGATGGTTGGCCCCTATGAATAAAGACTAGGGTAGTGTGGATGGTTGGCCCCTATGTATAAAGACTAGGGTAGTGTGGATGGTTGGCCCCTATGTATAAAGACTAGGGTAGTGTGGATGGTTGGCCCCTATGAATAAAGACTAGGGTAGTGTGGATGGTTGGCCCCTATGAATAAAGACTAGGGTAGTGTGGATGAATGCCCCTATGAATAAAGACTAGGGTAGTGTGGATGGTTGGCCCCTATGTATAAAGACTAGGGTAGTGTGGATGGTTGGCCCCTATGTATAAAGACTAGGGTAGTGTGGATGGTTGGCCCCTATGAATAAAGACTAGGGTAGTGTGGATGAATGCCCCTATGTATAAAGACTAGGGTAGTGTGGATGAATGCCCCTATGTATAAAGACTAGGGTAGTGTGGATGGTTGGCCCCTATGTATAAAGACTAGGGTAGTGTGGATGAATGCCTCTATGAATAAAGACTAGGGTAGTGTGGATGGTTGGCCCCTATGTATAAAGACTAGGGTAGTGTGGATGGTTGGCCCCTATGAATAAAGACTAGGGTAGTGTGGATGGTTGGCCCCTATGTATAAAGGGTAGGGTAGTGTGGATGGTTGGCCCCTATGTATAAAGACTAGGGTAGTGTGGATGGTTGGCCCCTATGAATAAAGACTAGGGTAGTGTGGATGGTTGGCCCCTATGAATAAAGACTAGGGTAGTGTGGATGGTTGGCCCCTATGAATAAAGACTAGGGTAGTGTGGATGAATGCCCCTATGTATAAAGACTAGGGTAGTGTGGATGGTTGGCCCCTATGTATAAAGACTAGGGTAGTGTGGATGGTTGGCCCCTATGTATAAAGACTAGGGTAGTGTTACCCCTATGTATAAAGACTAGGGTAGTGTGGATGGTTGGCCCCTATGTATAAAGACTAGGGTAGTGTGGATGGTTGGCCCCTATGTATAAAGACTAGGGTAGTGTGGATGGTTGGCCCCTATGAATAAAGACTAGGGTAGTGTGGATGGTTGGCCCCTATGTATAAAGACTAGGGTAGTGTGGATGGTTGGCCCCTATGAATAAAGACTAGGGTAGTGTGGATGGTTGGCCCCTATGAATAAAGACTAGGGTAGTGTGGATGGTTGGCCCCTATGTATAAAGACTAGGGTAGTGTGGATGGTTGGCCCCTATGTATAAAGACTAGGGTAGTGTGGATGGTTGGCCCCTATGTATAAAGACTAGGGTAGTGTGGATGGTTGGCCCCTATGAATAAAGACTAGGGTAGTGTGGATGAATGCCCCTATGAATAAAGACTAGGGTAGTGTGGATGGTTGGCCCCTATGAATAAAGACTAGGGTAGTGTGGATGGTTGGCCCCTATGTATAAAGACTAGGGTAGTGTGGATGAATGCCCCTATGTATAAAGAGTAGGGTAGTGTGGATGGTTGGCCCCTATGTATAAAGACTAGGGTAGTGTGGATGAATGCCCCTATGTATAAAGACTAGGGTAGTGTGGATGAATGCCCCTATGAATAAAGACTAGGGTAGTGTGGATGGTTGGCCCCTATGTATAAAGACTAGGGTAGTGTGGATGAATGCCTCTATGAATAAAGACTAGGGTAGTGTGGATGGTTGGCCCCTATGTATAAAGACTAGGGTAGTGTGGATGGTTGGCCCCTATGAATAAAGACTAGGGTAGTGTGGATGGTTGGCCCCTATGAATAAAGACTAGGGTAGTGTGGATGGTTGGCCCCTATGAATAAAGACTAGGGTAGTGTGGATGGTTGGCCCCTATGTATAAAGACTAGGGTAGTGTGGATGAATGCCCCTATGTATAAAGACTAGGGTAGTGTGGATGGTTGGCCCCTATGAATAAAGACTAGGGTAGTGTGGATGGTTGACCCTATGAATAAAGAGTAGGGTAGTGTGGATGAATGCCCCTATGTATAAAGACTAGGGTAGTGTGGATGGTTGGCCCCTATGAATAAAGACTAGGGTAGTGTGGATGGTTGGCCCCTATGAATAAAGACTAGGGTAGTGTGGATGGTTGGCCCCTATGAATAAAGACTAGGGTAGTGTGGATGGTTGGCCCCTATGTATAAAGACTAGGGTAGTGTGGATGGTTGGCCCCTATGTATAAAGACTAGGGTAGTGTGGATGGTTGGCCCCTATGTATAAAGACTAGGGTAGTGTGGATGGTTGGCCCCTATGAATAAAGACTAGGGTAGTGTGGATGGTTGGCCCCTATGTATAAAGACTAGGGTAGTGTGGATGGTTGGCCCCTATGTATAAAGACTAGGGTAGTGTGGATGGTTGGCCCCTATGTATAAAGACTAGGGTAGTGTGGATGAATGCCTCTATGAATAAAGAGTAGGGTAGTGTGGATGGTTGGCCCCTATGTATAAAGACGAGGGTAGTGTGGATGGTTGGCCCCTATGAATAAAGACTAGGGTAGTGTGGATGGTTGGCCCCTATGAATAAAGACTAGGGTAGTGTGGATGAATGCCCCTATGTATAAAGACTAGGGTAGTGTGGATGAATGCCCCTATGTATAAAGACTAGGGTAGTGTGGATGGTTGGCCCCTATGTATAAAGACTAGGGTAGTGTGGATGAATGCCTCTATGAATAAAGACTAGGGTAGTGTGGATGGTTGGCCCCTATGTATAAAGACTAGGGTAGTGTGGATGGTTGGCCCCTATGAATAAAGACTAGGGTAGTGTGGATGGTTGGCCCCTATGAATAAAGACTAGGGTAGTGTGGATGGTTAGTGTGGATGGTTGGCCCCTATGTATAAAGACTAGGGTAGTGTGGATGGTTGGCCTCTATGTATAAAGACTAGGGTAGTGTGGATGGTTGGCCCCTATGAATAAAGACTAGGGTAGTGTGGATGGTTGGCCCCTATGAATAAAGACTAGGGTAGTGTGGATGGTTGGCCCCTATGAATAAAGACTAGGGTAGTGTGGATGAATGCCCCTATGTATAAAGACTAGGGTAGTGTGGATGGTTGGCCCCTATGTATAAAGACTAGGGTAGTGTGGATGGTTGGCCCCTATGTATAAAGACTAGGGTAGTGTGGATGGTTGGCCCCTATGTATAAAGACTAGGGTAGTGTGGATGGTTGGCCCCTATGTATAAAGACTAGGGTAGTGTGGATGGTTGGCCCCTATGAATAAAGACTAGGGTAGTGTGGATGGTTGGCCCCTATGTATAAAGACTAGGGTAGTGTGGATGGTTGGCCCCTATGAATAAAGACTAGGGTAGTGTGGATGGTTGGCCCCTATGAATAAAGACTAGGGTAGTGTGGATGGTTGGCCCCTATGTATAAAGACTAGGGTAGTGTGGATGGTTGGCCCCTATGTATAAAGACTAGGGTAGTGTGGATGGTTGGCCCCTATGTATAAAGACTAGGGTAGTGTGGATGGTTGGCCCCTATGAATAAAGACTAGGGTAGTGTGGATGAATGCCCCTATGAATAAAGACTAGGGTAGTGTGGATGGTTGGCCCCTATGAATAAAGACTAGGGTAGTGTGGATGGTTGGCCCCTATGTATAAAGACTAGGGTAGTGTGGATGAATGCCCCTATGTATAAAGAGTAGGGTAGTGTGGATGGTTGGCCCCTATGTATAAAGACTAGGGTAGTGTGGATGAATGCCCCTATGTATAAAGACTAGGGTAGTGTGGATGAATGCCCCTATGAATAAAGACTAGGGTAGTGTGGATGGTTGGCCCCTATGTATAAAGACTAGGGTAGTGTGGATGAATGCCTCTATGAATAAAGACTAGGGTAGTGTGGATGGTTGGCCCCTATGTATAAAGACTAGGGTAGTGTGGATGGTTGGCCCCTATGTATAAAGACTAGGGTAGTGTGGATGGTTGGCCCCTATGAATAAAGACTAGGGTAGTGTGGATGAATGCCCCTATGTATAAAGACTAGGGTAGTGTGGATGAATGCCCCTATGTATAAAGACTAGGGTAGTGTGGATGGTTGGCCCCTATGTATAAAGACTAGGGTAGTGTGGATGAATGCCTCTATGAATAAAGACTAGGGTAGTGTGGATGGTTGGCCCCTATGTATAAAGACTAGGGTAGTGTGGATGGTTGGCCCCTATGAATAAAGACTAGGGTAGTGTGGATGGTTGGCCCCTATGTATAAAGGGTAGGGTAGTGTGGATGGTTGGCCCCTATGTATAAAGACTAGGGTAGTGTGGATGGTTGGCCTCTATGTATAAAGACTAGGGTAGTGTGGATGGTTGGCCCCTATGAATAAAGACTAGGGTAGTGTGGATGGTTGGCCCCTATGAATAAAGACTAGGGTAGTGTGGATGGTTGGCCCCTATGAATAAAGACTAGGGTAGTGTGGATGAATGCCCCTATGTATAAAGACTAGGGTAGTGTGGATGGTTGGCCCCTATGTATAAAGACTAGGGTAGTGTGGATGGTTGGCCCCTATGTATAAAGACTAGGGTAGTGTGGATGGTTGGCCCCTATGTATAAAGACTAGGGTAGTGTGGATGGTTGGCCCCTATGTATAAAGACTAGGGTAGTGTGGATGGTTGGCCCCTATGAATAAAGACTAGGGTAGTGTGGATGGTTGGCCCCTATGTATAAAGACTAGGGTAGTGTGGATGGTTGGCCCCTATGAATAAAGACTAGGGTAGTGTGGATGGTTGGCCCCTATGAATAAAGACTAGGGTAGTGTGGATGGTTGGCCCCTATGTATAAAGACTAGGGTAGTGTGGATGGTTGGCCCCTATGTATAAAGACTAGGGTAGTGTGGATGGTTGGCCCCTATGTATAAAGACTAGGGTAGTGTGGATGGTTGGCCCCTATGAATAAAGACTAGGGTAGTGTGGATGAATGCCCCTATGAATAAAGACTAGGGTAGTGTGGATGGTTGGCCCCTATGAATAAAGACTAGGGTAGTGTGGATGGTTGGCCCCTATGTATAAAGACTAGGGTAGTGTGGATGAATGCCCCTATGTATAAAGAGTAGGGTAGTGTGGATGGTTGGCCCCTATGTATAAAGACTAGGGTAGTGTGGATGAATGCCCCTATGTATAAAGACTAGGGTAGTGTGGATGAATGCCCCTATGAATAAAGACTAGGGTAGTGTGGATGGTTGGCCCCTATGTATAAAGACTAGGGTAGTGTGGATGAATGCCTCTATGAATAAAGACTAGGGTAGTGTGGATGGTTGGCCCCTATGTATAAAGACTAGGGTAGTGTGGATGGTTGGCCCCTATGTATAAAGACTAGGGTAGTGTGGATGGTTGGCCCCTATGAATAAAGACTAGGGTAGTGTGGATGGTTGGCCCCTATGAATAAAGACTAGGGTAGTGTGGATGGTTGGCCCCTATGTATAAAGACTAGGGTAGTGTGGATGAATGCCCCTATGTATAAAGACTAGGGTAGTGTGGATGGTTGGCCCCTATGAATAAAGACTAGGGTAGTGTGGATGGTTGACCCTATGAATAAAGAGTAGGGTAGTGTGGATGAATGCCCCTATGTATAAAGACTAGGGTAGTGTGGATGGTTGGCCCCTATGAATAAAGACTAGGGTAGTGTGGATGGTTGGCCCCTATGAATAAAGACTAGGGTAGTGTGGATGGTTGGCCCCTATGTATAAAGACTAGGGTAGTGTGGATGGTTGGCCCCTATGTATAAAGACTAGGGTAGTGTGGATGGTTGGCCCCTATGTATAAAGACTAGGGTAGTGTGGATGGTTGGCCCCTATGAATAAAGACTAGGGTAGTGTGGATGGTTGGCCCCTATGTATAAAGACTAGGGTAGTGTGGATGGTTGGCCCCTATGTATAAAGACTAGGGTAGTGTGGATGGTTGGCCCCTATGTATAAAGACTAGGGTAGTGTGGATGAATGCCTCTATGAATAAAGAGTAGGGTAGTGTGGATGGTTGGCCCCTATGTATAAAGACGAGGGTAGTGTGGATGGTTGGCCCCTATGAATAAAGACTAGGGTAGTGTGGATGAATGCCCCTATGTATAAAGAGTAGGGTAGTGTGGATGGTTGGCCCCTATGTATAAAGACTAGGGTAGTGTGGATGGTTGGCCCCTATGTATAAAGACTAGGGTAGTGTGGATGAATGCCTCTATGAATAAAGAGTAGGGTAGTGTGGATGGTTGGCCCCTATGTATAAAGACTAGGGTAGTGTGGATGGTTGGCCCCTATGAATAAAGACTAGGGTAGTGTGGATGAATGCCTCTATGAATAAAGACTAGGGTAGTGTGGATGGTTGGCCCCTATGAATAAAGACTAGGGTAGTGTGGATGGTTGGCCCCTATGAATAAAGACTAGGGTAGTGTGGATGGTTGACCCCTATGAATAAAGACTAGGGTAGTGTGGATGGTTGGCCCCTATGTATAAAGACTAGGGTAGTGTGGATGAATGCCTCTGTGAATAAAGAGTAGGGTAGTGTGGATGGTTGGCCCCTATGTATAAAGACTAGGGTAGTGTGGATGGTTGGCCCCTATGTATAAAGACTAGGGTAGTGTGGATGAATGCCTCTATGAATAAAGAGTAGGGTAGTGTGGATGGTTGGCCCCTATGTATAAAGACGAGGGTAGTGTGGATGGTTGGCCCCTATGAATAAAGACTAGGGTAGTGTGGATGAATGCCTCTATGAATAAAGACTAGGGTAGTGTGAATGGTTGGCCCCTATGTATAAAGACTAGGGTAGTGTGGATGGTTGGCCCCTATGTATAAAGACTAGGGTAGTGTGGATGGTTGGCCCCTATGAATAAAGACTAGGGTAGTGTGGATGGTTGGCCCCTATGAATAAAGACTAGGGTAGTGTGGATGGTTGGCCCCTATGAATAAAGACTAGGGTAGTGTGGATGGTTGGCCCCTATGTATAAAGACTAGGGTAGTGTGGATGGTTGGCCCCTATGAATAAAGACTAGGGTAGTGTGGATGGTTGGCCCCTATGAATAAAGACTAGGGTAGTGTGGATGGTTGGCCCCTATGTATAAAGACTAGGGTAGTGTGGATGGTTGGCCCCTATGTATAAAGACTAGGGTAGTGTGGATGGTTGGCCCCTATGTATAAAGACTAGGGTAGTGTGGATGGTTGGCCCCTATGAATAAAGACTAGGGTAGTGTGGATGAATGCCCCTATGAATAAAGACTAGGGTAGTGTGGATGGTTGGCCCCTATGTATAAAGACTAGGGTAGTGTGGATGGTTGGCCCCTATGTATAAAGACTAGGGTAGTGTGGATGAATGCCCCTATGAATAAAGACTAGGGTAGTGTGGATGAATGCCTCTATGAATAAAGACTAGGGTAGTGTGGATGGTTGGCCCCTATGAATAAAGACTAGGGTAGTGTGGATGGTTGGCCCCTATGTATAAAGACTAGGGTAGTGTGGATGAATGCCCCTATGTATAAAGACTAGGGTAGTGTGGATGGTTGGCCCCTATGTATAAAGACTAGGGTAGTGTGGATGAATGCCCCTATGTATAAAGACTAGGGTAGTGTGGATGAATGCCCCTATGAATAAAGACTAGGGTAGTGTGGATGAATGCCCCTATGTATAAAGACTAGGGTAGTGTGGATGAATGCCCCTATGAATAAAGACTAGGGTAGTGTGGATGGTTGG